>NW_026068041.1:1252725-1438781 GCF_014885135.2 Alexandromys fortis | reverse complement strand
TTTTTTTTGGTTTTTCGAGACAGGGTTTCTCTGTGGCTTTGGAGCCTGTCCTGGAACTTGCTCTGTAGACCAGGCTGGTCTCGAACTCACAGAGATCCGCCTGCCTCTGCCTCCCGAGTGCTAGGATTAAAGGCGTGTGCCACCATAGCCCGGCTTTTGATGGAGTTTTATGTAGTCTTTTCAACCTCATATAACACAAAAGTGGCTGCTTGCTGCTGTTGCATAGGCATCAGTTACTCTAGAGGGAGGGGCCTAGGTGTTTATATGAATTTGCCTATAGAGCTGTCGTGACAGTGTTGTGCTTTATTGTACCGTTTGCTATGACTTGAAAACACACACCTTGTCTTCATCCTGGCGCTTAAGCAGAAGCAGGGCCATTGAGAGCGTGAGGCCACCTGCGCTATATAGCTAAGTCATTCCCTGTCCTAAAAATTATTGAATAAAAGCCTGTGTCACTTCATTCTCAGCACATGACTGTCACTGGGATTTACCCTCCTCTCGCATCTTTCCCTTTTCCTCAACAGTTCCAGTCATTTAGTCAGTACCGCTGCAAGACTGCCAAGAAGTCTGAGGAGGAGATTGACTTCCTTAGATCTAACCCTAAAATCTGGAATGTTCACAGTGTCCTTAATGTACTTCATTCACTGGTAGACAAATCCAACATCAACCGGCAACTGGAGGTCTACACGAGCGGAGGTGAGTGCGGTAGGCAAGGCCGAGCTGGCCTCCCTGAGATCTTCATTTTCAACTGCTCTGCCGTGTCTCCAGGGCCTTTGTTTGCATTAATACCACCCAAACTTTCTGTTGGGAATTCCTTATGTGTTAAAAAAACATTGCTGTGTGTGTGTGTGCATGATGTTATATATGTGGACAAACATGCAGAAGTTGGTTCTCTTCTCCATAACATGGATTCTTGGAATCAAATCCAAGTTGCTGGCCTATTACAGCTGGTGCTCTCACTAGCTGAGTCATTTTACCTGCTCTTTACATTTAAAATAATACGAACCGCTGGGTGGTAGTGGAACCGCTGGGCGGTAGTGGCGCAGGCCTTTAATCCCAGCACTTGGGAGTTCAAGGCCAGCCTGGTCTACAAGAGCTAGTTCCAGGACAGGAACCAAAGCTACAGAGAAACCCTGTCTCGAAAAACAAAACAAAACAAACAAAACAAGAAAGCTAACCATAACATTTCCATTATTATGCAAGCGTGTGTGTGTGTGTGTGTGTGTGTGTGTGTGTGTCACTGCTGTAGTTGGTGTGAACCTGGAAGAACAGAGCCTAAAAATGAGGTGGACTAAAGTATCATATGTAGTGATGAGGCCTGCAGGCCACGTCCCACCACCCAGCTAGCTTTACCCGAAATAATTACACAGAAACTGTATTCATTTAAAACACTGCCTGGCCCATTATCTCTAGCCTCTTCTTGGCTAACTCTCACATCTTAATTAACCCATTTCTAATAAATCTGTGTATCATCACATGACTGTGTCTTACCAACAAGATTATAGCCTATGTCCTTCACGGGCCAGAGAGCCATGGCGTCTGCTTGACTCTGCTTTCTTTCTTCCAGCATTCTGTTCGGTCTACTCTGCCTATCTAAGCTGCTGTACTGTCAAAACGCCAAGGCAGTTTCTTTATTTGACCAATGAAAGTAACATAGACAGAAGGCCCTCCTACTCCATTTCCCCTTTTTTGTTTAAACAAAAAAGAAAGGCTTTCATTTTAACACAGTAAAATTACATAAAACAGTTATTAAGCAAGAATTAGTTACAGTATTTAGATCTATTTTACTATAACCATCTATCCATTCAACTCCATCAAAGACTCCAGAAGGATATATTACCTAAGTAAACAAGAAATAAGAAACTTCCAAAACTCTAGAAATGACAGACATCTCGCTACCTGTACAGTTACCCAAAGTTTTTGTACCGTTGGGGCATCCATCTTTAGCCTACAGGCCCATAGTATCCAGCAGACATTTCCATGAAGCAGGAAAATTCAAAGACAGTTCAGTCACTTTCTTTCGTATCCTGCACAATGTCTCCTACACTCTTTCATGAATCAGGAACCCTGAAGGATCATCTCACCTTTAGGCAAGTTCATTAGTCCTCTCTTTGCGGGTTCTTTGTGTTCAGTTTATGCAACAGTCCAAGCAAGCTATGTGCTCAACATGTGCATAACCCTAGATTCATTCCCAGCACCAAAAAGAAAAAAAAATCTTGTTCCTCACCTCATCAGGTAAGTCTTTGGAAGCTCATTCTTTTGTTTCTTTTTATTTTTGAGACAGATTCTCTGTGTAGCTCTGACTGGCCTGGTCTTGAACTCAGAGGCCTGCCTGCCTCTGCGGGGATTAAAACCATACACCACTAAACCAAGCAAAAACTCACTTTTTTTTTTTTTTAATTAGCAGCAAATACAATTAGTTTTCACCAAGTTTTCTGTTGTTGTTTTTTTGTTTGTTTTGATTTTTCAAGATGGGGTTTTTCCGTAGCTTTGGGCCTGTTCAGGCTGGCCTTGAACTCACAGAGATCCACCTACTTCTGCCTCCCAAGTGCTGGGATTAAAGGCATGCACCACCCGGCTTCACTAAATTTTTTTAAATTCTATTTTATTTATTTCGGCGTATAGGTGCACATGTGCCACAGTGCACACATTCAGAGGGCAGAGAACAACTTGTAGTAATTGATTCTCTCTTTCCACTTGGGTTCTGGGAATTGTGGCTCAATTTGCTAGACTAGGCTGCAAGTGCCTTTACCTGCTCAACCATATTGTCGGCCCTTTCAACTCCCATTGAGAGATTATTTTGGAGACATGTCTGTCAAATTCCCAGGCATGAGTTTGGTTCATGTGTGATTGATTGTGTTAAGTAGAGTGCTGAAGAAAGGGACTAGGTCTTTAGGTCAGCTGTGACAAGGAGCAGGCACAACCATGTGGCCTCCAGGACACACTGCCTGAGGGTACAAAGGCAGCCATGCTTCTGCCTGGCATTGTTTCAGTGTTATCCATGCCTATTGGATCCACAGAAAACACTATAGCATCTGTGGGTAAATAGCTTTGGCTTTGGGTTTCAAAAGAAAGGGCCTGTGAATAACTGTTCTCAGTGAGGTCCTTCTCACGTTCTTAGATATGTTAGGATTAAAACAAAAACAACAAATGAGCTGCCACTCTCAATGCAGCTGCTAGTCATCATAAGATGAGCGGGCGAGCGCGCGCACACACACACACACACACACACTTTGAAACCTGGCATCGGGTGAGGAGTCTTAGTCAGGGCCCAGGCCGGTCACTTTTTACCTTCATCTGTGGAAGCACTCAGAACATCTTTCCCTCACAGGCGACCCTGAAAGCGTGGCTGGGGAGTATGGACGACACTCCCTCTACAAGATGCTGGGCTACTTCAGCCTGGTGGGGCTTCTGCGCCTGCATTCCCTGTTGGGGGATTACTACCAGGCTATCAAGGTTCTAGAGAATATCGAGCTGAACAAGAAGGTAAGTGTAGTGGATTAGGACGGTACAATAAATAGCCAGGCCAGCTCAAGAATAACAGTTATTTTTTAATGGCTAAAAGGGGAAAACTCACGCAACAAGAGTGAGAGGTCCGTCTTCCTATCTCTCCGGCGGGCACCACGCAGGGAGAGAGCGCGAACCTGGGTCCTCCCAGTTTTTCTTTTTGGGGTCCGGGTTGCCATGCCTTAATTAGATGTGAATAGTTGACAGAGTTTCCTCATCATCTCTCCCTTTTGTCTGAACAAGATCTATCCAAATCCAATACAACTATATACAGTAGGAACAGATAACAAATATAAAATTACAGACAATAAACAATAGTAAGGAATGCATAACAAAAGTTGTACTAAACATTTTATTTCAAGGAGTCTAAATATTGCATTGAAAATAAGTTTGTCTAAATAATAAAAGTAACTATAGTTATCTAATCTTTAACTCCATCGAAGATCTGAGAAGGGAAACATTATTTGAGTAAACAGTAAGTGTGATCGAGAAACTTCCAAAATGTGCCACAAATGATAGAGACAACTGACTACCTGGGCAATCACCCAAAGTCTCATTTGCAATGTTGAAGCAACCAACTTTGGCTAGCGCCTAACATAACTGACATACCATTTTCAAAGGCAAGAAACTTTTCAAAAATATCTTATTACCCCCTGTCTTGGCAGGATATGACAGTCCTGTTTTATCCATTTACGGGTACCCTGTATCTCTGTCAGTGGTTGAGGTATGGGCATTTCTTCACCCAAAGGTCAGTTTTGTCAAGAAGAAAGGCTCCAGGTGGAGTGTCTTTGGTGCTCAACATTCTCTCGGGAATAGAGCGGTGTTGCCAGGAGCAATTGTGTCTTACTACCACAGAACTCTTTTTTTTTTATTATTATTATTTATTTATTATGTATACAATATTCTGTCTGTGTGTGTCTGCAGGCCAGAAGAGGGCACCAAACCTCATTACAGATGGCTGTGAGCCACCATGTGGTTGCTGGGAATTGAACTCATGACCTTTGGAAGAGCAGGCAATGCTCTTAACCACTGAGCCATCTCTCCAGCCCCCTACCACAGAACTCTTAAGTTAGATTAAAGGCCATTTTCTACAGCTCTTTGAAGAAGTTGAAGGTTATCTATCTGGGACTGGAGAGATGGCTCAGAGGTTAAGAGCATTGCCTGCTCTTCCAAAGCTCTTGAGTTCAATTCCCAGCGACCACATGGTGGCTCACAGCCATCTGTAATGGGGTCTGTGTGCAGGCATACACACAGACAGAATATTGTATACATAATAAATTAATTAATTAAAGAAATTATACTGAATATAATCTATGTATCTAAAGAACCTGATTAGCCTATATATAAATATTACAAACATAGATGACTGTTGATCTGTACTTCTCAATACCTATCTAACTTAAAGACTAAGACAATAAACAACTGTGCAATAAATAAAGACAATGACCCTCAAATGTAAACAATGTATAAGTATCTTGATCAGAGGTAGTGTACATTGCAATATGGTAGATATAAATACATAAACAATGTTTCAAACAGAGGTAGAAGCATACATGCATACAATATTCAATATAATTTAACTTTGTATCAATATATAAGAATCTATACCAATATAATTGTCTAAAAACAATAACTCACAAATACCAATCTATTATCCCATCCAATTATCCCTCTTTTTTTTTTTTTCTGGTTTGATATGGATCAGGACTCATGGCTACTGCTTCCACCTTCCTTTGCAGAGCATGTATTCCCGTGTACCTGAGTGCCAGGTTACCACATACTATTATGTTGGCTTTGCATATTTGATGATGCGTCGCTACCAGGATGCTATCCGGGTCTTTGCCAACATTCTCCTGTACATCCAGAGGACCAAGAGTATGTTCCAGAGGACCACATACAAGTATGAAATGGTAAGAGAACTGCAATCACTGTCTCACCGGGCAGCTGATTCCTTAGCACTTGTACCAGCAGTTCTGGATAAACACTATCTAAAATTTGCTACTCTTAAAAATACTTCATTTCACCGGGCAGTGGTGGCATACGCCTTTAATCCCAGCACTTAAGAGGCAGAGGCAGGCGGATCTCAGGGAGTTTGAGGTCAGCCTGGTCTACCAATCGAGTCCCAGGACAGCCAGGACTGTTACACAGAGTAACTCTATCTCGAAAAATCAAAAACAAACAAAAAACCTACTTTATTTCAATACAATTTAAATTGTGTGTATTTGTGGGATATGTGGTAATTAGATAAAAAAGGAAAAGAAAAAGAAAAATCAGAGCTGGGTGGTGCACACCTTTAATTCTTGTACTTAGGAGGCAGAGACAGGTGTATCTCTGAGTTTGAGGCTAGCCTGGTCTACATAATGAATTCCGGGACAGCCCATATATATAAAGAGACAAACAACCAAAAATTCAGGATATTTCTTATAATCTATAATTGCTTTGTGTTAAAAACCTTAAAACTATTCTTCTGGTGTTTTTGTTTTTGTTTTTTTAGATTTATTTATTTATTATATGTACATCATTCCTTCCATGTGTGCCCGCATGCCAAGAAAGGGGACACCAGGTTTACATTATAGATAGCTGTGAGCCGCCGTGTGGTTGCTGGGAATTGAACTCAGGACCTCTGGAAGAGCAGTCAGTGCTCTTAACCACTGAGCCATCTCTCCAGCCCCTTTGGTTTTGTTTTTTTGTCTGTTTCTGAAATAGCATTTCACTGGGTAACCTTGGGTGTCCTGGAATTTGCTCTGTAGACCAGGTTGGCCTCAAGCTCAGAGATCTGCCTACCTCTGCCACCAACAGCCCACCTGGCTCTTCTAGTTCTTTTTTTAATTAAGATTTATTTATATGTGTTCTGCATGCATGTATGTCTTCATGCCAGAAGAGGGCACCAGATCTCATTATAGATGGTTGTGAGCCACCATGTGATTGTGGGAATTGAGTCAGGACCCCTGGAAAAGCAGCCAGTGCTCTTAACCTCTGAGCCATCTCTCCAGGCAGTCCCTTTTCTAGTTCTTTGTACATATAAATTTGTATATTGATATATAAAACATAAGATATTGGCATATTTTAATTGATATAAATATGGCCCTTGCTATTCTCTGAACGCCTTCTGTCTGCCCACTCACTTCCAGGGATTACAGCGGCTGTTGTGCGGGAACTTTGTTGATAGCCGCAACTGGCCACTGTCTTCCTCCTCAGCATGTTGGGTTTTTAAACAGTGTCATGGTTTTCTTCATTACATGAGAGTTTCATGCATGCACACACTATATCTTCATCATATCCACTCCATACTTTTCCCAGAACTCCCAGCCCTCTCAACCTTGTGTCTTTTGTTTGCTTGGTTATGTTTAAGAACCAGGGAATAGTCTGTTGCCCATGCCCTCCTGGGTGCAGTGCCATTGCAAACTGACTCTCCCTCAGATGCCATCACCTACTAATGGCTCCTCAGCAAGCAGTGAGGGCTCTTGAGCTCCGTCCCTTCCTGTTCCATGCTGGAATAGTGACTGTCTTGCTTGTTCTTGTCCAGGAAACCACAGTTGGTGTCATTCCTGAGTGCAGGTGTCCTGTCATGTCCAGAAGACACTATTTTACTCCTGAGTGTAGGCAGAGTTTTTCTGTCCCTACCAACTGCTCCCAAATATCCTGCAGCTGCTTCTCAAATAATTGACTTGAGAAGCAGTCAATTATACAAATACAAGTTATAAATGCTTGGTCTATAGATAGCTCAGGCTTATTGCTAGTTAGCTCTTATATTAAAATTAACCCATATTTCTAATCTCCACTTTGCCACGTGGCTCATGGCTTGTTTGCTCATTTTCTACACATTCTGCTTCATCTCCCCTGACTCCGTCTGCCCTTTCTCTCATCATTCTCCAAATTTGGTTTTCCTGCCCATAATTCCTGCCTAGCTACTGGCCAATCATCATTTTATTAAACCAGTTGGAGTGACAAATCTTTATAGTGTGTAAGAAGGTTTTTCCAGGTGGCGCACGCCTTTAATCCCAGCACTTGGGAGGCAGAGGCAGGCAGATCTCTGTGAGTTCGAGACCAGCCTGGTCTACAGAGCTAGTTCCAGGACAGGCTCCAAAGCCGCAGAGAAACCCTGTCTCGAAAAACCAAAAAAAAAAAAAAAGAAGGTTTTTCTACAGCACCAAAGTCCTTCTCAGTCTCTGACTCTGCAGTCTTCCTGCCCCTCTTTCTCCATGGTCCCTGAGTCTGGGGTGCAAGGAGTATGATATAGATGTCCCATTTGTGACTGACCGAACATTTCTTGGGATTTTGGCCACTTGTGAATTTCTGTGTTAACTGCTGTCACAATGGAACGTCTTTGATAAAGCCCGAGAGATACAGATTTAGAGGGCATTTTGGTGCTGTGCCCATTTAGCAAACTAATAGCAGTAGGTTCAGCCCTGGGGCCTATGGGCTTCCCTACCGTGGGTTCTCTGCCTAAATTACAGAGGCAGACATATAGTTCCTCCTGTGGAGCAGGCCTTAAACCCAATCAGAAGGTGGTTGGATACGCTATAATATTTGTGCCACTATTCCTCCTGTGGGTATATCTTTCCATATTGTTCATTATCTTAGCTTACAGTACTCACAGCTTTTCTTTCTTCCTGTGTGTGGGGGTGGGCTTAAACTTGGTGTCTGAATGCTTGTTAGGTAAGCAGTGTACCGTTGAGCTGTGTTCCCAGCCGCCACCACCCCCAAAAGCAAAAGCAAAGACTTTTTTTTGTTTTTGTTTTTTTTTCCGAGACAGGGTTTCTCTGTGGCTTTGGAGCCTGTCCTGGAACTAGCTCTGTGGATCAGGCGGGTCTCGAACTCACAGAGAGATCCGCCTGCCTCTGCTTCCCGCTGAGTGCTGGGATTAAAGGCGTGCGCCACCATCGCCCGGCTCAAGCAAAGACATTTTAAGAGGTCTCACTAAGTTTACCAGGCCAACCTTACACTTACTTTGTTGCCCTAATAGGCCTTGAATTTGTGTTTCCCATCTCTTAACCACTAAAGTAGCTGAGATTAAAAGCCTTTGCCATTAGGGACAACTCTTTTCAACCCCTCTGTCAGATCAATCTCTTGCTTCTGTGTGTGAGAACATGTGGTTTTGTTCAGCTGTGGCACTACCACTGAACTACACTCCAGCAGGACTTCTGCTTTTGTTGTCGTGACATCACCTTAGATTATTAACACTTTGGAACTTGGGGTTAGAGGGGCTCGGAGCTTAACTTGTGGTAGAGCTCTTGCCTAGCATGATGAAAGTCTTGGATTCATTCCTCAGCACTGAAAACAAACATCTGAAGCAGTTAGTGGGGGACGATGGGCTCAAGGCATGTGGGCTGAAGAGGTGTTTCCTAGGAAGCATGGATGGCCTGAGCAGAGAGGGGGGCTGGAGCTGGAGAGTCCTGACACAGCTCTGTAGACTAGCTTAGGCAGTGGGCTTCCTGGGAATGCAGGGATTAGTTTTGGTAGTCCGTCCTTTATCAGGTTGAAGTTTTTTTTTTCTTTTAGCATCATATGTTTCTGCTAACAAGTTTTCATAAGAATTGACTTTCCAGTAATGTGAGGCCAATCAGAGAGGCCCTGGGGGGAGGGTTCTGGAGACAGCCATGGAGGACTTAGCCCTGGGTGGGGCTCGAGAGAGCTTGGGGTTGTAGGCCCCCTGGGAGAGTGCGGCGACCCATGTGTGCTGGACAGCGTGATAAATGATGGTCTGTGTTTGTTTGACTTCCCCAGATTAACAAGCAGAACGAGCAGATGCATGCTCTGTTGGCCATTGCCCTCACCATGTACCCCATGCGGATTGATGAGAGCATCCACCTCCAGCTGCGGGAGAAATATGGGGACAAGATGCTGCGCATGCAGAAGGGCGACCCCCAGGTCTATGAGGAGCTTTTTAGCTATGCCTGTCCCAAGTTCCTGTCACCTGTGGTGCCCAACTATGACAATGTGCATCCTAACTATCACAAAGAGCCCTTCCTGCAGCAGCTGAAGGTGTTTTCTGACGAAGTGCAGCAGCAGGCCCAGCTCTCCACCATCCGCAGCTTCCTCAAGCTCTACACCACCATGCCTGTGGCCAAGCTGGCTGGCTTCCTGGACCTCACAGAACAAGAGTTCCGTATCCAACTGCTTGTCTTCAAGCACAAGATGAAGAACCTGGTGTGGACCAGTGGCATTTCTGCCCTAGATGGCGAGTTCCAGTCAGCCTCAGAGGTGGACTTCTATATTGATAAGGTATGGCATCCCCTGTTTATCCTCTCCAAGGGCTAAATGATAGATCTTCTAATTAAGTCAGATATGTAGTAAGTTACAGGCATAAAATGGTAAAGAAGGCTTTGTTGAGAAAGTGAGGTTTAAGCAGGGATGAGAGCTCAGCTTTGGCTGTGAGAGACTTGTTCTCCACAATTGCTGTGCATGCTCAGTTCTTTCATGCCTGCCCTGAGACCGACAGTCACCTCCCATCGCCTGCCCACTACAGTGGTTACTCTCCTGTTGATGGGCTTCTGGGTGATTTTAGGTTATTACATGAAGGAACACATGGGGTCTTGAACTTATGATCCTCCTACTTCAGCTTTCCATATGCTGGGTTGTACACATCTGCCGTTTTCCAGTGTACATAAAGCTTTTATAGGTTCGCTCTCAGTAATCGGTAGCACATTTGTATACACGTCTGAGAATGTGTTGAGTTCCTACTGAAGTGTTAACAGCATAGCAGTGGCTTCCTTGGACTACGGCGGCCTGAAGAGTAGAGCTGTGACTCCAGGTGGAGCCAGACTCTTTAGTGTCCTGTGTAATGAGAAGATGAAAATTACTTTTGTTGTTGTTTTGTGCAGTGCTGGGTATGAAGCAGGGCCTGTGCATGTTAGGCAAGCACTCTCCAGCCCAGTTTTACAACCCATTTTGTGAAATTGTCCAAGTAGGCCTAGAACTTTGATCCTCCTGCCTCAGTTTCCTAAGTAGTTGGGGTACAGGTCTGTGCCACCATGCCCATTGTTTTAGTTTTCCATTGCCATGGCAACATCATCACCAAGGCAGTTTGTAAAAACATTTCATTTGGGGCTCATGGTTTCAAAGATTAGCCATCACGGAAGGGAGCATGGTGCTAGAACAGAAGCTGAGGGCTCACATCCGACCCTTAGGCCTGAGGCAGAGACAAACAGTCAACTGGGAGTGGTGTGGACTTTTGAAACCTCCAAGCCCATTCCTGGTAACAGCCTCTCTAGCAGATCATATCTAATCCTTCCCAACAGATCCACCAACTGAGACCCAACATTTAAATATATGAGCCTGTGGGGCTGTTTTCATTCAAACCACCCCACCCAGCCTCGCTTTAATTTGCATTGATTCATTTATTTATCAAGTAGTTGCAGTTTCCCTTACCAGGGTACTTCACTTGAAGTGCCCCTTGGTGTATTTGCGTGGAGGTCAGAGAACAACTTGCAGTTCTGTCCTGCAGTGTGGGATCCAGGTGTCAGGTTGTCCATCAGGCTTTCACAGAAAGTGCTTGTACCCACTGCAGCAGCTCTTTCTGGCTCTCGTGAATAGTGCTTTCAGGCTTGGGTGTGTGTGTGATTATGGAATGGATGGGTCCTGTTCTGGGTAGTCTGTTAGGAGCGAGCCAGTGCGTGTGCCACATGGTGTGTGGGAGGGTGGAGGACAGCTCTGTGAGTTGCTCTTTCTCTACCTTTCATGGGTTCTGAAGTCGTGCCCATCATCAGGCTCATGTGGCTTTCCAGTAATTTGGCTTTAACAGTTTACTTGGAGCTGGGAGTGGTGGCCTTTAATCCCAGCACTCGGGGCAGAGGCAGTTAGATCTCTGTGAGTTTGAGGCCAGCCTGGGATACAGAATAAATTCCAGGACAGCCAGGGCTACACAAAGAAACAAAAAAAAAAAAAAAAGAATACTTGCTGCTCTTCTGAAGGACTGGAATTCACATCAGGCTGCTGTGTAAAGCCTCTAACCACCTTGGGCACCTGCTCTCATATGCAGACATGCAGATACCCTCCTGCATATAATTTAAAATCTTTTTCTAACTTTTTTTTTTTAATTCTTATTTTATGTGCATTGGTGTCCTGCATGTGTCTGTATAAGGGTGTCAAATTCTCTGGAACTGGAGTTACAGACAGATGTGAGCTGCCATGTGGTTGCTGGGAATTGAACCCGGGTCCTCTGGAAGAGCAATAGTACTCCTAACCTCTGAGCCATCTCTCCAGCCCGTTATTATTATTGTTATTACTTTGGGAAGGGTTGGTTTTTTTTTTTTTTTTTTTTTTTTTTTTTTTTGAGACAGTGTTTCTCGCCGGGCGATGGTGGCGCACGCCTTTAATCCCAGCACTCGGGAGGCAGAGGCAGGCGGATCTCTGTGAGTTCGAGACCAGCCTGGTCTACAGAGCTAGTTCCAGGACGGGCTCCAAAGCCACAGAGAAACCCTGTCTCGAAAAATAAAAAAAAAAAAAAAAAGAAAAGAGACAGTGTTTCTCTATGTAGCTTTGAAGACTGTCCTGGAACTCAATCTTTAGACCAGGCTAGCTTCAAATTCACAGAGATCTGCCTGCCTCTATCTCCCAGGTGGTGGGATTAAAGGTATGCATCACCACCACAAGGCTCCAGCCCCTAATTTAAAAGTAAGTTGGAGAGTAATGAAAGAAGACATTCTACATTAGCCTCTGGCCTCTGTGCACAATTGTATACATCTGCACAGATGTGTGTCCGCACCCCTCCCACACGCCTGTTCTCTGCACTGAATTCTTTCTCAGTGTTTGACATAAACAATTTCTTTATAGTACCATTGACCTGTTCTACCCACCATCATCTCTTAGTGACCAACAACTACTCCCAACTCAGATGCTTACTTCTCCCTAGTTGGCTCATAAATTACAAGTTTTATTTTTCTGTTTTGTGTTTGTGTGTGTGATCTGTGTGCTGGTGTGCATGTAGAGGTCAGAGGACAATTTTGGGAGTTGATTCTCACCTTCCGTCATGATAAGATAGTCTGTCTTGTTTTGCTCTGCTGGATTCTCATGACTCCACCTCCCAACCCAATTAGGAATCCTGGGATTATAGATGATCACCATCACTGAGCCAGCTCACAAATATGTTTTGCTGTGACATTGTATTCAGATAAAATTACTACTGCATCTATGCCAGTTATGACTTGGGTGGTTTGGAGTGTTAAGAGCAGAGTGGTCGGGGCTGGAGAGGTGGCTCAGCGGTTAAGAGCACTGGCTGCTCTTCCAGAGGTCCTGAGTTCAATTCCCAGCAACCACATGGTGGCTCACAACCATCTGTACTGAGATCTGGCACCCTCCTCTGGCATGTGGGCATACATGGAGGCAGAATGTTGTATATATAATAAATAAATAAATCTTTAAAAAAAAAAAAAGAGCAGGTGGTCTTCACTGTGTAGATGAAGCAGGGGTGCTCCTGTTTCATCAGCCTCTCAAGTGTTAGGACTACATGTGTGTGCCTGCGTATGCATGCTTTTATTTATCTGGTCATGATATGCTTTACCCAAATTTGCTTTTGAAAATTAGTGTAGGAGCTGAGTATGATAGTTCAGGTTCTCTAATGCTGTTTGCTTGGGAGGCTGAGAAGGGAGCAACTCAAGTTCAAGGCCAGCCTGGGCAATTTAGACCCTTTCAAAAAGAAAAATAAAGAGGACTGGGGATGTAGCTAAGTAGTGTAGCCTCCCCACCCCGCCCCCAGTACTGGGGACAACACTTGGCACCATTGTACTTTGCAGTTAAGTGGCTCCACACTAGGTGGCCCTCTTCCCCCGCCCCCCCACCACTTCTGACTGCTTTCTCCCATAGGATATGATCCATATTGCAGACACCAAGGTTGCCAGACGCTACGGGGATTTCTTTATCCGGCAGATTCACAAATTTGAAGAGGTAAGATGTCTGAGAGAGTGGCTGATAAGCCTGAGGATAGAGATGGGGCTTTTAAATTTTTCTCATGCTTCTTTTTAAGAAACGTGTGATTGGCCCTTTAACTTTCTAAGCTCAGCTGCCTGGCAGCTTGGGGAGTGGATTGGGCCCAGGACTTGCTGTGTCAGCCCTTTCAAGGGTATCTTTTTCCAAGATCTTGGTCTGCGGGTGGCCTTAAAGGGTGCTGCTCCTTGCCCTTCCTGGTATTTCCTAATATGGGTGGATTTGCTGCTGAGTCCCTCCTTTCCCAGTTCCCAGTTGGTGGTGTTCTCCAGCCCAGACAGGTCTGGCCAGTGTCTGCAGGCTGAACGACTAGCAGCTGTGTTTAACAGGCCTGGTACTCACTTGTCTTACCCTAAGAAATGTCTTGTGTGTCATGCCAAAGAGCACAAGTTGGTGGGACTCCCTTGTCCATCTCTGAGCCACTTTGTCCTCCGACAGAGGCCATGCTCCTTCAGGATCGTGACCATGTGGCACTGTTTTTACTATTTAGCCGTCTAAGCCTTGCCTGTCAGACAGTGAATCAGGACTGTTCTATCAGGGAGAGGTTAAAGCTAACTGGTCTAGCCCCCCTGAATCCCTGTCCTGTCTATGAAATAGGCAGAGCAGTATAGGGTATGGGTTTGTCAATTGAAAACAAGAAAAAAAACTGTGACCACTGAGGGTCTAAGGAATGCCTGGCTTTCTGTGGCCCTCCCTGACCTCAGGGCTGCTGGGAGTCTGGCTTCTTAATTGTGGACACTGTTGGGATGGGTCCCAAAAATCCCACATCTAACTTTGCTTTACTGTTCCTTGTAGCTTAATCGAACCCTGAAGAAGATGGGACAGAGGCCCTGAGGATGCTCGTGCAGGAGTTGAGAACCTGTTTGATAATAGAGAGGGAAGCACTCTTGTGACCGAGAAGCCTTACCTAAGCCAGCCATCAGCTGAGTTGAAACGTGCTCAGATTAAGGACTGGGTGTTTTAGGAGCTCTCAGTAAAGGGTGTTTGTTGGA
Source organism: Alexandromys fortis (assembly GCF_014885135.2). Taxonomy (NCBI): domain Eukaryota; kingdom Metazoa; phylum Chordata; class Mammalia; order Rodentia; family Cricetidae; genus Alexandromys; species Alexandromys fortis. The sequence continues at coordinate 1,424,358 of NW_026068041.1, read as the reverse complement.
CCTGCCTTTGTGGTCTCATTATTTCGTGGTGTATCAGACAGTGTGGAAGCCGAGTTCTTTCATCCCTGTGTTCATGACAAACTGTGTGCTCTATAGGACGTCTGACCTGCTATAATTTGCATAGCATGGTAGTGGCAGTGCTGGGCCCTGGGAATTTGACTGCCGGACTTCGCTACTGCCAAGAGTTGTGCAGTCTCAGACGCGCTTAGCCCCTACAGCTCAGGTTTTGTGCAGTGTCCCATTTGTTGAGACAGTAGATAGATCCTGTGGTGATTGAGGTCGTATAGTTAGAAACAAGCCAGTCGTCAAACTAATTTATTACTGCCTTCTGTCCAGATTAGTGCCTGCTCTACAGATCTGTTGTAAAAGTCTTTCTCGTGTGGGCAGGGGTTGGTTGAGACAAGGCTGTACCCCAGCATGCCCCTAGAAAATCCTACTGCCTCACTTTCCGTACTGCTAGGATTATAGATGTGTCCTTGTGGGGTTTGGTGGGGGGATCTTGAGTATGGGTGTTTGCATATGTCTGCGCACTATGTGTGTAGTGCCTGCAAAAGCCAAAAAGGGGAGTCAGATCCCTCTTAGCTGCTGAACTATCCCTCCAGCCCTTTTTTTACTTTTTGAGACAGGATCTTGATATGTGACTCAGGCTGGCATAGCTTTCGGAGTAGCCCAGAATGATCTCAGACTTGTAATCGTCCGGCTTGGTAACTTCTGGTGGTAACAGGTGCTAAAGCTGGGCAAAGTGGCTTTTCCTTTCCTGGGCGCTAGTGATGTGCCTGTCACCTTGTTGTCTTGACTGGCAACCCAGTGCCTGGGTTTGGTGCCTGGTGCAGAAGGTGACTGCAGGACAACTGCACTTTGTGAGCCCAACAGGAACGGGCAGATGCTGTTTGTACCCATTTGTTGCCTGGCACACAGTGGATGCTCTCTCGTTCGTTCCTCCCCCGCATTTGGAATTCATAAACTCTTCTCTCCCACTGATTCACCAAATGCCTGCAAGCTAGTGCTGTAACCTTATGTGGAAGGAGATCTGTGTGGATAGAAGCTAGAGTCTTAGCCATCCAGATGGGCTCTGAATCCAGTGACAGGGATCCTTACGAGAGCCACAGTAGGTAGAGACAGGAACAGATGTTGGGTTTCTCAGCCATGTGCTGAGGAGTAGCTCAGTGTGATTTCTGCTCTAAGCCTCCAAGCGTGTTACAATTTGGTACAGCAGCCCTGGGGACAGCATAGAACTTAGTAAGACAATGGAGTCCTAGATCCACCAGGGTCTGCTAGGCAAGGAAGAGGTCCAAGTATGGAAAAACCAGATTGTATCTTTCAGCTTAAACTTTTTGTTTGTTCATTTGTTTGTTTGAGACAGAGTTTCTTTATAGTTTTGAAGCCTGTCCTGGAACTAGCTCCTGTAGATCAGGCTGGCCTCAAACTCACAGAGATCTGCCTATCTCTGCCTCCCAAGTGCTGGGATTAAAAGTGTGCGCCACCACCGCCCAGCTAAACTTTCATGGTGGATATATGATAAATCATGCTTACTGTATCTGATGGTGATAGGAGCTATGGAGAATTACAGGCAATCTCACAAGGGTAGTTTTGGCTCAAGTATGGTGGCTCCTGTCTGTAATCCCCACACTTGGGAGACTGAAGCTGGAAGATCGTTGGAAGCTCTAGACCACCATGCAGAGGGAATGGGGGAATGGATTTCGGAGACGATGAGGGAACACACTGATAGGTGTCTTTTCGAACAGAATACTGAAGGCATATGTTACAGATACCCAGGGCAAGTATTCATCTGCACAGGGAAACTGGCACTGAGACCAGAGCACACCAGATGCTGAGGGAATGGCAGAAGGAAGGCTGGTTGGTACAGATACCTTGAGTGGGAAGCTAGAGACCGTGCGGGATCTGTAGGTGATGGTAAGGGTGGCAGCCTGCATGAGGCGGGAAGCCATTCCCCACCAAAGAATTAATAGAGCCCTCTGCTAGTTCTTCTAGAGCCAAAGGGTGGAGTTCAGATATAACCCAGGGCAGCCCAGTTCTAAAAACTGTTGTGCTGGGACCCAGCCCCACTCCCAAAGGGAAAAAGCCAGAGCGCATTCTCCCTTTTAATATGGAAAACATTCAAGCACTTGTAAAACCCTTGGGAATTTTCCAAGCGCTACATCTGTGACCTTGTAGGAGCCTGAAGAGTGGAGTCAGGATTTGCTAAGCTTTGGATTCCTCCATCTTCCTGTCCAGTGCTAGTTCCCTGGCTGGGAACTAGCTGTGCTGTGGGGGAACTGTGCTGTGCTCAGATTCCTAAGGAATGCTTCCTGCTGTCCCACCATCAGCCCTGGCATTGGATGTGGGTGACTCCCCTGGGCTAATTTCTCCCCTGTTGTGTTTTAAAAATTCAGTTTTTGCTGAGTGGTGGTGGTGCATGGTTTATTTCCGACACTTGGGAGGCAAAGGTTAGCCTGATCTACAGAGCGATTTCCAGCACAGCCAGAGCTACACAGAGAAACCATGAGTCGAACAAAAATTGAGTTCTTAAGGCCAGGCATGATGAAGTGAACCTGTAATTCTAGCACTTGGGAGGCCTGATCAAATGTTTTAAAGTTGACAGGTGGCGCACACCTTTATCCCCTGCACTCAGGAGGCAGGGGCAGGTGAATCTCTGAGTTTGAGGCCACTTTGGTTTACAGAGCAAGTTCCAGGACAGCTAGGGCTACACAGAGAAACCCTGTCTTTCAAACATTAACCAAAATAAACACAGCTCCTGGGCTAACACTGGAGTTGCAGGTTTTCTCTTTTCAGTCTGGATCAGGGACCTGGAGAGATGGTTCAGTGGTTAAGAGCAAATACTGCTCTTACCGAAGAACTGGGTTCACTTCCCAGCACCTACATTTGGTGGCTCAAAACTCCCCGTATGAGGGTCCAGAGAGATGACTCAGCAGTTAGGAGTACTGACTTCTTCCAGAGGACTCAGGTTCAATTCCCAGCAACCAAAGAACAGCTCACACCTGTTGATAACTCCAGTTCCGGGGGATCTGACATCCTGAAATAGGTATGTGTGCAGGCAAAACATCAGTGCACATAAAAGTGAATTAAAAACAAAACAAACTTCCCAATAGGTCCAGTTCCAGGGCATCCTTGGCCACCTGTAAGCACCTTGCATCTAAACTAAGCCTCGTACACATGTTTAAATAAAAAGAACACTCAGGGTTTTTTCCAGATGAGGAGGCTGACAGGGCTTCCTGGCCCTCTGCTTTCCCTAGCCAGGATCACACAGAGCCAGTGTGTGTGTCTGGCTCCGGATCACCTCCCAGCCCAGTGGCTGTGCTTGGCAGCCGGCAGCCCTTGTGTCGGGCAGGCACAGCTGGACTCTGCCTGGCACAGGGAGGAAAGGCAGTGAGTTGAGCAGCTGCACCCGACAGGCAGGGGCCTGGTTCTGTCTTGCCCAGGGCAGAGCAAGCCGGCTCAGAATCCTTCCCTACTTGGCCAGAGCAAATCAAGTATTCTGTTGTCAGGGTATGGGAGTTCTGGGTGGAGCTGGTTACCAGAAGTTTCTGAATCAGTAAGAGAAGTTAGCAGAGTGCGGGCTTGTCTGCACTGGGGTTTGAGCCCTGCCTGTCAAGTGCTGTAGTTTCTCAACTATAAAATGGGAAGACACCTGCCTCCAGATTGTGCTGATGAGTAAAGTTCTTAGCACAGCACTTAAAGTGTAGTTAGGGAACGAAAGCCATTATTAGCGGGTTGTGAACTTGACAGTCGTAGACTAGGCAGAAAGGTCATGTGTGTAACAGCCTGGCGATGTCGTGGTAGAGCAAGGACCTGCAACCTCAAAGACCAGTCTGTTTCTCCAAGGAGAAATGGAGAGTTGGGGCTTGAGTCCTCAGTGGCATAGCACATGCAGGGCCTTTGGGGGACCCTGGGGTCCACTCCTGTACGAAAGGGCCGGTGCAGAGGCCATTTCACAGGTTCAGGCACTCCCCAGAGTAGCCCAGCAACAGGCACAGGAAAACCCAGAGGCTTCAGAAGTTACAGGGGACAAGATTTAGCTATGGGGGTTGCTAGGTGGGAGAAGGCCAGTTTTCTGACTCAGTGGCTGATGATGGAGCTGGTGAAGTGGGGACAGTGCCAGGGCAGGAGGGAAGTGAAGGCATCTGCAGGTGGGCGGGGAGCCTGTGTGAGACTGGCAAGGTTCCAAGGGCATTACAACGTGGAGCCAGCCATTAGCAGGGGCTAGAGTCCTGAGCGATAGACTCCCAGACTAGAGTTGGTTTCTCAGCATCCTCTAAAGGCCTTGGGAACCTGTCCTCAGTTCCTCCCCCTTTCTTCACTCTCTTCCTCTTATACACTGTACAGTGAACCCGAAATGGGCCTTTCCTTCCCGTATTGCCTAGACTGTAGGGTGACTCGGGACTGCTCTTCTGCCAAGTAAGGCAGATATCAGCCCTGCCGGTCTTGAATTCTGGGTGTCATTTAGGTTCTATGTGAACCTGAGAGCACCTGAGAAAGAGGTTTCTTGGTAGCAATGGCTCAGACAGTGGACATAGCGTCTTGAATGAGCAGCTGATAAATCCTTGAGGAATATGTGAATAACCACACACCAGGAAGTGGGTGGTGCATGCTTTTAATCGCAGCAGAGGCAGAGGCAGGCGGATCTCTGGGTTTGAGGCCAGCTGCTCTACAGATGGAGTTTCAGGGCTATTACACAGAGAAACACTGTCTTGAAAAAAAAAAAGGAATTAGCATACCAATATCAGTTTAAGTGGTGTGTACAAGTCCTATGTAGAAAGTGGAGACCTAGAACAAGGACCACAAAACCACGGATGGTGGGCTGCACTTGGGAGGGGAAACAGTGACTGCCTGCCTGACTTCATGTCTGTGGCTGTTCATTTCACCCAGCCTGCACTGCAGTCAGGTCAAGAGCTAACATCCCGAGATGGGGAGAGGTTCCAGGAAGAGGCTGAGATGGAAGCAGGGGACCTGCCAATGTCAAGGTCCAAAACCCAACCAGCAATTTCCTGAGGTTTTCCGGAAGGAGGTGGGGAAGGGAAGCCATAGTGTGTCCTGGTGCCTGTGGCTCTACATTCCTGTCCAGCCTGCTGTGAGGCCAGGCTTTTGCTCATTTCTGCTCCCTCCTGCACCCAACCTCCATGTCCTCTGAAGTTGGTGAATCCTGAGAGGTGGCCTCCTCTGATCGTATCTGGGAACTCAAGGAGCCTCCAGGGTTCCCATTCTGATGTGGCCCCTTCCAAACCAGGAAACTTCTGTGTTAACTTCCTGAGCCTCTGCTATCTACCCAGGCAGTCAAATGGAGCCTCTTGCTTGCCATCCCCCTGGATGTCCCCCCATTAGCCTAACTTCCTATCCCCCCAGTTAGCTGGTGTCCTGGGTCACCTGGGGCTGAAACCCACGCTAACTCCCTAGCTCTTGGACAGAAAAGTGCCACTTTTTGTTTGTGACAGGAAGAGCTACTGGCGCCGTGCTACAGGGGGACAGGCAGTTGGGAAGCAAACAACCCTTTTCCTGTGTGTGACAGCTCTTTCCTTAGCACTTAGTCCTCGGAGAGGCCATCTTCCTGTGTCAGGAAAGCTCAGGGACCATTTCCGCCCTGCCTGCCTTTGACTTGCAGAGGGGCAGTTTATACAGAGAGGGAGAGGGCTCCCCTGAAGCACAATTGGGCAATTCGCCGCTCGGACCACCTCTAAGGCAAGTAAGTACTTGACTCGTCCTCCAGGTGAAGTTTTGCGCTAATCTGCTGGCCAACCGGCAAGTGCTGCCATTGGCAGTTACCGCTGCTGAGAGGGGGATGAGAAACTGCTAGGAGGCCAAAGTTGGAGGTTTTGGGGATGTCTGCCCAGGCTTGGCCTTTGACATCCGAAGGCAGGGCTCCAGTGTAATTGGAGCAGCCTAGGGTGGCTCCTGTTCACCAGCAATCAAGAAGCTGGCTGAATGGTGACAGCCAGCTATGCAGCAGTGCCCCGGACACAATGTCTGCTGTGATTTACAAGGAATACATCTTTCTTTCAGGATGTATTTATATATATTAATATATAATATATAATGGATTTCTGTTTTGTTTTGAAGACAGGGTTTCTCTGTGTAGCCCTGACTGTCCTGGAACTCACTCTCTAGACCAGGCTGGCCTCAAACTCGAAGATCCACCAGCCTCTGCCTTCTGAATGCTAGGATTAGAGATGTGCACCACTGTGCCCAGCAAGAATACATCTTGATGGTGAAGAAAACTCTTGTTTTCCAAAAGACCAAAGCTGAGTCCTGACTGCATCTGCTGTTGGCCTCTTTCTGACTCCAGAGTCCTTATGAAGTGTGACAATGCATGTTCGTGACCCCAGAGTCCTTATGAAGCAGGGCAAAGCATGCCAGTGACCCCAGAGTCCTTATGAAGCAGAGCAATGCATGTTCGTGACCCCAGAGTCCTTATGAAGCAGGGCAAAGCATGCCAGTGACCCCAGAGTCCTTCTGAAGTAGGGCAAAGCATGCCAGTGACCCTAGAGTCCTTATGAAGCAGGGCAAAGCATGCCAGTGACCCTACAGTCCTTATGAAGTGTAGCAATGCATGCCAGTGACCCCAGAGACCTTATGAAGCATGGCAATGCATGTTCGTGACAAAGCACATGCAATGTCTGGACTACAGCTGATACCCAGGTTAGCTGTTGGTATTATTTATCATCTTGGTCCAAAGGGCAAACACTCGTGTACAATATATATACCATCCAGTGTGGGTGACCCCTAATGTGGGTGACCCCCCAAGGGCGTCTCCTGCGGAAGTGAGAGGATCCTCAAGGTGATTTGCCCGTTTTCTCGCCCCACTACTCATCACCTCTACGTGGTAGCTGTCCAGGACAGCTTACAGACCTGTCTTCCATACCAGCTGTCAGTTCCTCCGGGGTAGACGCGTGGAACATCCCCTCTGGGGCCCTTCTTCTGAGGGTGAGTCCTGTGAGAAGACCTGAAGGCCTGGCTTCAGGGATGAGGTGGCATCTGGGTTGGGTCTCAGAGCCCAGACACAGTTCCGGAGAGCAGCAATAGGCATCTTATAACAGCCAAAAGCAGAGGGACAGCCCAAGACTCAACAGTGCCTGCTGAAAGGGCAGGAGTTGGACTCCCAATCCAAGCACATCTGTGCCCCCCAACAAACCTCTTCCTCCTCTGCTCAGTTCAGTGCATAGGGGGAACTCGCTAAATTAGGATATTGGCCTGTTAGGGCTTTCAGTAGGCTCTTTGACCCCGGGGCAGTCCCCGATGACAGCATGCACCCAGTGACAGCATGCACCCAGTGACAGGCAGCACAGGCTCCTCTCTGCAGAGCTTAGTATAAGGGTGGCCCCATTTGCCCAGTCCCAGGAAGAATTTCTAGAACATAGTAGGTGAGGACAGGAAGGTCTGGAAGGCGAGGCCTATGTGGGATTCCAGGGCTCAGGCTGTGAGCAAGTGTCCCAGCGAATCCTGGTGAAGATGAGAAAGCTGCCATCCCTCCATGTGCCCACTGCTGGCCCTAGTCCTGTCCCTGGGACTCCACAAGGCTCCCATTGTTCACTGCTCCACCAGGTTGACCCCCAGGGAGCAGCTCTAAGCTGGGGGCCTGGGTAGGGCCTCATTCTTGGGACAGCTTGGGTGGAAAAATCTGCAGGCCACACCAGAAGCAGCTAAGGAACTTGGGGAATCCTAGGCTGAGAACCCTGGAATCTGAGGGTCAAGGCCTTTTAGAGAATGCAGTGCACAGTAGGCCACAGGTGGTCTGTAGTCTGGTCTGTCCAGCCCAGGGGGTGATTGTGTGCACACAGCCCATTCCCTTCTCTCTCTCTCTTTCTTTCTCTCTCTCCCTCCCTCTCTCTCCCTCCCCCTCTCTCCCTCCCTCCCTCTTTTCCTCCCTCCCTTCCTCCCTCCCTCCCTCTCTTCCTTCCCCTCTCCCTTCCCTCCCTCCCTCTCTTTCTCTCTTTCTCCATCTCTCTTTCTCCTTCTTTCCCTTTCCTTATAAAGCTGTACCGACCCTTCTCTGAGTTACCCAGACCTCCCATCTTCCCAGTGATTTGCCTGAGGCCCTGGGTGGCTGAGTGGGCATATTTGTACTTCCTTGTCTGGGGGCTGGCTTTATTTTCAAATCAGAGCCCTGGCACCGGAGTGTGCCTTGGTACTCTAGTGCTGTCTAGTGCTTGGGCAGAGTGAGGTCCTGGGTTGAACAGTCAGCCCTGCAATAATAATAACTCTGTAGAAAGTGTCATTAACTGAAAGCAGTGTCACACTGACATGAAAAAGCTAAAATGAATGTTCATGTGTGTGTGTGTGCCATACTTATGTGTTCGTGTGGGTCTGTGCACATGTATGGGAAGGTGCTCGTTCACATGGGTGCAGGGCCAGAGGTCGAAACTGAATGTCTTCCTTGAGCACACTCTACCTTATTTTTTTTTAACTTCTTTTTGTTACATTTATTTTGTGTGGTGGGAAGGGGGACGTTGTGAATGCTCCAGCAGGGGTGGAAGTCAGGAGGACTCGAGGGTGGCAGTGCTCTCCTGCCATGAGGGTCTCAAGTCACCAGGCTTGGCAGCAAGAGCCTTTATCCACTGAGCCCTCTCTGAAGGGACTCTGGCCAGCTCAAGCATGGCAAACACGGCTCTGGCAGGCCTTGCCCTTCTCCCTCATTCCCTCCACCGTGCTAAAATCCCCTAGATTACATTCCTAAAGCTAGTCACCAAGGTGACTCTTGTACGACTACTTCCTCCTCCTGAGACTGACTGCTAAGGTCCAGCTATCCAAGTATTGAAGTCCTGCAATCAAAAGCACCCTTTCACTCACCTCATAAACATGCCCAATTAAAATGAAACACTTCACCCTGACACGGGCTTCCCCTTCTACCTTTATAAACCACCATTTGTCTGTGGGCCGTGTCTCCCCTGTATCTAGAGACAGTCCTTGGTCCCTCCAGGACAAATACCTCTTCCCCTCTCCCTTATTCCCCGTTCTCCATCTTTCTCCTGTCTTTGTCTCTTATTCCCTGCCTTTTGTCCCTCTGAGGCAAATAAATCTCCTTTGTGCAGAAAACTTGGTCTTGGAGTGTCCTGAGCCGATGCCAGGCCTTTCACTTTCGCTGATTTCACCTTAATTATTTATTTGAGGTGGGGTCTCTACATAGCTAGGGCTGTCCTGTAACTCAGAGAGATCCTCCTGCCTCTGTCTCTGGAGTGTTTGGGTTAAAGGTGTGTGCCACGACAACCAGCTTCCATTATTTTTGTTTGTTTGTTTTTCCGAGCCAGGGTTTCTCTGTGAAATAGTCCTGGCTGTTCTGGAGCTCACTCTGTAAATCAGGCTGGCCTCGAACTCATAGACATCTACCTGCCTTTGCCTCCCAAGTGCTGGGATTAAAGGCGCGCACCACTACCACCCAGCTTTAATTATTATTATTTTTTTTTTTTTGAAACACGCTCTCACTATGCAGCTCAGTCTGGCTGTGAATTTGCAGTCCTCTGGCCTTAGCCTTCCCCATAGCTAGAACTGTGCCTGGCTTCCCAAGGCTTCTTTTTAGACCACTGTGTGTTTTGGTATCATCCAGCTGTGTGGAAACTCAATCTCCCAGTTCCCTGCTGAGCAACGCTGTTTCCAGAGCTTGACTTTTGTGAGCAATGACTATCACTGTATGCTCACCCTCGAGCTCCTCAGGTGTCACTTCTGGAACTCAGTCCTAGAACTAGGCCTGCTGTCACAGGTGGAAACCTCTTCCCTTTTACGCAGGCTGATGTTGAGCCTTAGGCAGGTGACATTTTACTCAGGGCCTTTCAGGAAGTCACAGACATGAGAGCAGTTGGTGTGTGACTGTGCTAACCAGGTAGCTGTTCCCATACCCAGGAACACACAAATCCACCTTTGCCTCTAAGATGGAAGGGACCATGGGCCTCTGAGCAGCTAGCTGCATTATCAGGTGGCCAGGATCAGAGACCAGAGGTCCCTGGATGGCAATAATGTCCTTCCTTCCTTCCTTCCTTCCTTCCTTCCTTCCTTCCTTCCTCCCTCCCTCCCTCCCTCCCTCCCTCCCTCCCTCCCTCCCTCCCTTCCTTCCTCTCTCTCTCTTTCCCTATTTTTATATTTTCAAGACCAGGTCTCGCTGTGTAGCCCAGGCTGGCCTGGAACTCACAGAGTTCTGCTTGCTTCTCCTCCTAAGTGCTGGGGTTAAAGGCCACACTAATATGCCTCTAGGCCCTCTCTAAAATCTTCCATGAGGTTCTTTTTTGCAGGGTAGGGATGAGGGACCGGGATTGAGCCTAAAGTCTTGCAATTGCTAGGTAAGCAGTCTGCCCTTGACTGAAGCTGTCTGTAGCCCGTTCCTCTCCCTTTTGTCCCTGGAACCCGCCTTGAGACCTGCATGTGAAAATAAATGTGAGTCCTGGGTCCTGGTTTGTTCATTCATTCCTTCTCACCAGTATTTATCAAATGCTACCCTCCCCCATGATCAGTGGGTTTTTGGCTGCTGTTTGTGATGGTTAATTTTCATTGTCAACATAGAATCACCTAGGACACATACATCTTGGGCCCTTGTGAGTGGCCAGGGAGGAGGACATTCCTTGAATGCAAGTGATACCATCTGCCTTAGTTACTGCGTGACTGCCAAGGAGACATCGTGAGGCTGGGCGGTGGTGGCGCAAGCCTTTAATCCCAGCACTTGGGAGGCAGAGGCAGGTGGATCTCTGTGAGTTCGAGACCAGCCTGGTCTACAAAAGCTATTTCCAGGACAGGCTCCAAAACCATAAACACTGTCTTGAAAAACAAAAACAAAAACAAAAAAAAAAGGAGACATGTGACCGGGACATCTTATAGAAGAAAGCACTTAGTTGGGGGCTTGCGGTTTCAGAGGATTAGTCCATGGTCATCATAGCACTGGAATAGCTAAGAGCTTATATTCAATCCACAAGCAGAAGATGGAGAGAGAAAACAAGAGACTGAGCCTGGCATGGGCTTTTGATATCTCAAAACCTACTCCCAGTGACAAACTTCTTTATTATTATTTTTTTTTTTGACAAACTTCTTCCAACAAGGCCACATCTCCAAATCCTTCCTAAACAGTTCCACTAACTGGGAACCAAATGTTCAAGTAGATGAGCCTAGGGGGCCGTTCTCATTAAAATAACATGCCATCCCGTGGGCTGGGGTTCCAAACTGTATGAAGGGAAATAAAATGGGGCTGGGGAGATGGCTCAGTGGGTAAGAACATTTACTGCACAAGTACGGGGATCTGAGCTTGGATCACCAGCAGCATGGGAAGCACCAAATGTTGTCACAGGTACCTGTAACCATAGTGCTGTGGGGCTTGGGAGGGGACAGGAAGATGACTGGAGTTTGCTAGCTGCCGGCTTAGTTCCAGACTTAGTAAAAGACCCTGTCTCAAAAGAGTAGGACACCTGACAGCCTTCTCTGGCCTCTGTGCACGTGTGCATGGGTGCACACACTTGTACACATACACACACACATGCATGCACGCACGCACAAAACCATAAAAGCAGAAAGTCAGCCAGCACCAGCATCATCCCCTCAGCCCCCTGACAATGTGAGCAGCCTCCTCATGCTCCCGCAGCCATGCCTTCCCTACCATGACGTGCTGGACCATCACACCGTGAGCCAATACAAGCCTTTCCTTCCTTATGCTGCTTAAAGGAGAAAGTAACTAATACATTGTCAGTTTTTAAAACCTTGTTCGACAAAGAAAAACATATAGGCATCCTCCTGAATATTAACCTTCATCAGGCGATGAAAGGAGACAGAGACAGAGACCCACATTGGAGCACCGGACTGAAATCTCAAGGTCCAAATCAGGAGCAGAAGGAGAGAGAACACGAGCAAGGAACTCAGGACCGCGAGGGGTGCACCCACACACTGAGACAATGGGGATGTTCTATCGAGAACTCACCAAGGCCAGCTGGCCTGGGCCTGAAAAAGCATGGGATAAAATCGGACTTGCTGAACATAGTGGACAATGAGGACTACTGAGAACTCAAGAACAGTGGCAATGGGTTTTTGATCCTACTGCACGTACTGGCTTTGGGGGAGCCTAGGTAGTTTGGATGCTCACCTTACTAGACCTGGATGGAGGTGGGTGGTCCTTGGACCTCCCACAAGTCAGGGAACCCTGATTGCTCTTTGGGCTGATGAGGGAGGGGGACTTGATCGGGGGAGGGGGAGGGAAATGGGAGGCAGTGGCGGGGAGGAGGCAGAAATCTTTAATAAATAAATAAATTAAATTAAATAAAAAATAAAATAAACATTATAAAAAATAAAATAAAACCTTGTTCGAATCTCCAGCACAGCCCTCTGCTAAATGAGTTGTCTGGCAGAATGGCAAGTGGAAGTCACTGCCCTCAGTTCTTGCCCAGGTCAACCAGAAACCTTCTCTGGCTCTGGCCACTCTATTCCCATTGCTCACTTTCTCTGTTAAAGCAACCCCCTCCCCGAGTCTGGAGATGTACCTCAATGTCTTGTACGTGCTGGGCAAATGGCATACCACTGAGCCACATTCCCAGGCTCAGTGATTGATGTAAAAAGTAAGGTAGGACTCATCTGGTAGAGTGCTTGCAGAACAAACACATAGGGCCCTGGAGTCAGTCTCCAGTACTGCAGAAATAGAACCAGACACGTGCAGACATAATGATCAAGAGCGCTACCTGGGCATAGCGGGCCATGCCTTAAATCCCAGCACTCGGGACGTGGAGGCAGACAGATCTCTGAGTTTGAGGCCATTCTGATCTACAGAGAGAGAGTTCCAGAGCAGCGAGGACTATACAGAGAGGTGCTGTCTTTTTTGAAAAATGATCTAAAGGCCAGGCAGTGGTGGCACACATCTTTAATCCCAGCATTTGGGAGGCAGAGGCAGGTGGATCTCTGTGAGTTCGAGGCCAACCTGGTCTACAAGAGCTAGTTCTAGGACAGGCTCCAAAGCTACAGAGAAACCCTGTCTCGAAAAAAAAAAAAAGAAAAAGAAAAAAGAAAGAAAAAAAAAAAAGAAAAAAACAATGCTCTAAAGTCCTAATCCTGAAATCATGTCTTCACTTTGACCAAGACACCAGACCTGCCCATGTGTCTGTGGCTCCTGAACCTCCCCGTAAACAAGGACTCATCCTCTTCCTGCACCCTGGTTGACTGTCGACACAGCATTTTACTGTCATTATCTCACTTGGTTACCCACAAAGCCGGGATGCAGGCAGGGCAAAGATTATTATCCGCACCTTACAGGGAGGGAAATTGGGGCTCACTGGGGTGAGGTGTCTGGCCTGCAGTTACACAGCTCTGGTCACTGTGCAGGCCCTCCATGATGCGGCAAGCTGACTCAGGCACTGGATTTCTGAAGCCCACAGATGGCTGTTGGGGGCCAAGGGCTGAACTGTCTAAGCTATTATTAAGGCAATGTAAGGGACCGAGGTCAGACCAACGGCAGTAAGTCACTGACCGGCTCTCCTTTTGGAAACGGGTACAACCATTTCTGGGACTCACTTTGTAGACCAGGCTGGTCTTGAACTCAAGAGAGCTGCCTGCCTCTGCCTCCGGAGTGCTGGGATTAATGCATGTGCCACCCCTGCCTGGCTTCTGATGAACAATCCTTACTGGCCCTATTTATTTATTTGGAGACAGGGTTTCTCTGTGTAGTCTTGGTTGTCCTGGAACTCACTAGTCCAGGCTGGCTTCCAACTCCCAGAGATCCACTTGCATGCTGGGATTAAAGGTGTGCTATCATTCCAGGCTCCTATTTATTTTTATGTTGTAGCTCAGGCTGGCCTGCTCCTGTGTAACCAAGGTTATCCTCAAACTTGGGTGGTTCTTCCTGCCTCTGCATTCGCCCATTGTACAAACATGTGAGCCATTCTTCCTAGCTTTACTTCTGAACCAGGTCTCTTGTAGGCCAGACTGACATCTTAACTCCTGCTTCCACCTCTCAGGTGCTGGGATTATAGCCATAAACCAGAGGTTCTAGCTCCATGTTTAAGATACTAGGTGATACTAGATCATGGGATTGGGGAAGGAGGGAGCCAGGATTTGAGACTGAGTTGATAGAACTCCAAAACCCTGTTCCAGATGACTCAGGCCCCGTTCATTCCCTCAGGGGGAGCAGCAGACCCAATCCTACTAGGTCAGAGTGATGTCACCATCTCTGCAGCTGATTCAACACCTGGCTTTGGAACCTCCCCTGCCTCGTCGTCTGGTCTGCTGGTTTAAGACCCCGCCAATAGACCCCTCCCCCAGAGGCCTCTCCGAACGAGGTCTGTTTCTAGGTCCTTCCAGCAAAAGCGCAGCCCCCTGCCATTCTTGAAGTTGAAGGGACGCGGGCCCAGAAGGGTGTGTGCGAGCGAGTGAGATCTAGTTTACACAGCTAGATGGGGACTCCCAAGAAGGACCAGCTTGGTTGTGGGGTCTCCAGCCTGTCACTACATAGCTCTCTGGATTGGTAGTAGTTTGCGTCCCCTAGGCAGGCCATGGGGGGTGGAGGGAGGGCGACCGGGGGTGTTATAGAGTGGGGAGGGGTGGTAGGAAGCTGGTGACCATATGGAGGCTTGGGATCTGCGTGGAAAGTGCCTTGATTTTTTTTAGATCGGGTGTGGGTGTGGTTCACAGAAGTCAGGGAGGAGGATCCGCAGGTTTTGAGGGGTGAGCTTGAGGCAGGCAAGTGGCAAGCGAGAGTGTCCCGCCTCTGGGGTAGGAGGGTCTGGGGAGCCTGCGGGTGGCTATGGGGAGGGGCTAGCCAGCGATGGGTTGTCCCGGCTGCCAGGAGGGGTTCCTTTTGGGAAGGGGTGACCGGTCTGGAGAAAAGAGGTTATGGGGCGTCGGCCCTTCCGGGGAAGGGGCTCGACGGCGTGGGCGGGGCCGCAGGGTGGGGCCTCCTCCTCCTCGCGCTCCCCCGCGGCGCGGGCGAGCTGGCGGGCGGGCAGGGGCGGGGACGGAGGCGGTGGGCGCCCGCGGCCGGCCCACAATGAGGAGAGCGGGCCGCGGTGAGTAAGCGGCGGCCGGCCAGGCCGGGCCACGCGGGGTGGAGGCTGCGCGGGCAGGTCGGGGCAGGCTGGCCGGGCGGGGTCGGGATTCGAGCCCGCAGCCCTAGCCGCGCCAGAGCCGAGCGAGGACACCGAGGCCCCGCCCCGGCCGCCGGTGGCGCCCCGAGCTCCCAGCCGCGCCGCAGTCTCTGCCGGAAACCGGCCTCGCAGGAGCCCGAGCACCAGCCTCGTGCTACCTGATCCAGAGTCGGAGCCGCACGAGCCGAAGCCCGAGTCCCAACCCTAGTCGGGGCCGGCCGAGCCCGGCCCACCATGGCGGGGCCGCGGGGCGCTCTCCTGGCCTGGTGCCGCCGCCAGTGCGAGGGCTACCGCGGCGTGGACATCCGCGACCTGAGCAGCTCCTTCCGGGACGGCCTGGCTTTCTGCGCCATCCTGCACCGGCACCGACCCGACCTGCTGTGAGTGCCCGGGGCGCGCGAGCGCGCGGGGCTGGGGACCGCCGCCCCCCTTAGTGACGCGGTGGCGCGCGCCATCCCGAGAGATCCGGGAGTCCACACCCGTCGGCTCTGTGTGCAGAGCAGGGGCGCCGAGACCCCAGACCCGTGCACCCCTCCCCCGCCTTGGGCCCCTGGTGTCAGGCTGACCCCTCCTCAGGGACGCTCCTACTCGAGGCTCCAGCGCACACGTTGAGCCTCCCTTGGGCGGCGCCTGTGCCTAGTACCCCCACACTTGACTGTAGGGGATCAGGCTGTGCCACTCCCCCAGATAGGCTGCCTCCGAGTTTGAGCTCGTGTGCGCGGACATTCAGGTGCTCTGGGAGGCTGACTTTTTCCAGTAGGAATTTACATCGGGAAGGACAACCACCGGAAAGGGTGTCAGAAAGAAGGCTGCCCCAAATCTCGTCCCACCTGAGACCGCTGCCCGGCTCTATTCACCCGGTTCTTCCCTTCTCCAGAAGCCTAAACCCGGTTCCCTTCTATATATAAGCTGTCATCCGACTCTCCAAGTCCCATATTTTGTCGGACTCCCACGGGAATCTAGGTCATTAGTTTCACTTCTCTTCAGCTCTTTTTGCCATTTACATTTAAAGTGCAAAGAACGGGGGCGGGGGGAGTCACCTCTCCATTAGGCATTTTGGGCTGATGCGCTATTGGGCATTAACCTCATTTCTGGCACAGAGGTCCTGGATTAATACTGTCAGGTGACTTGGGGCACACTACTTCCCAACACCACTCAAGTAGGAATCTGACAGGGTGTATGCCCTATAGTCCCGCTGTTCACAGTGGGGCACAGCGATGGGGCAGAGAAGGAGCGGGGCGGCGGGGATGGGGGGTGGGGGGTACAACTTTAGGACAGTTGACAGCCCGATCTGTAGCTTCCTGCTGGAAAGTGGGTCCCTCCTACCCGAGCCACTTCCAAAGGGTCTCCTGGAAAAATGTATTCAGGCCTGCAGAACGATTGACATGGGCTTCTACCTCAGCTTCTTTTCTAAGCCCTGGATCTTTTCGTTGGTTCATTGATTTATTTAATCGTAAAACTGAAAGTGACAGTTCATCTGGTGTCTGCCTTCCTTTCACTTCAGGCTTTAGTAGCAAATCTGGAAGAGGCCTGGCTCTGCCTTGCTTACAGCTCCCCTGGGAGGGCTTCTCCAGCTCTCACAACCGGCAGTCTCTGCTGCTCTCTCCCAGACCTGTTTCCATAGGACAGGCTGTGGGAGGGCCCAGGAAAGGATTGCCCAGCTCTAACTTGATTTACTGTGTGTGCAGTTGAATAGTGTCCCAGGGGCCCTGGAAGACAGGGTTTGGGAAGGGAGCTAGGTTTTATAGCACGGGACCCAGTGCTAACCGAAAAGGAGAGTGGGGCTTGGGCTTGCAGTGGTGGAGAAGAAGCTGGCTTGGCCCCTGCTTTGGAGCTGCCGCTCAGGGTCTTCTGTTTTTGTTGGGGACTAGCCCTGAAGCAGGAGGCGGAGGATGAGCCTCAAGAGAGGATTTAGTGGCAGGATGCTAGGTGCTGAACCCCCAGCA
Source organism: Alexandromys fortis (assembly GCF_014885135.2). Lineage (NCBI taxonomy): Eukaryota > Metazoa > Chordata > Mammalia > Rodentia > Cricetidae > Alexandromys > Alexandromys fortis. The sequence continues at coordinate 1,407,368 of NW_026068041.1, read as the reverse complement.
CTAAGTGCTGGCTGCCTGGTGCTAATGTTTAAGCCCTGGGGAAAATCATTGGTTCTCTGGACATCTGGAAGGTGGGGTTGATAACAAGACCTACCTCACAGCCCTGTGGTCAGGATTTTAAAGGAGGTAATAAGCAGGCAGTTAACACTAACCACTAGAAGAGGTGCTATTAGGCGGTAGGGGGTGGGAATGACTGCTTAACCCCTTCATCTAGTCAACAAGTATGTGTAGTCACTGCTCCCACACAGTGGAGTTGGCAGAGACCACAGCCAGCAAGGCAGAAGCCTACATACTGAGCCAGTCATGGTGGCCCATACCTTTAATCCCAGCACTCGGGAGGCAGAGGCAGGTAGATCACTGAGTTCAAGAACAGTCAAGGCTACACAGAGAAACCCTGTCTTGAAAATCAAAAACGAAAACAGCACCAAAAAAGTCTACATACTGTCACACATGTAGAGCTTGAGGTGACTAACTAGGGGTCCCTAACTGGAGGCCTCCAGGGGACATCCTGGGGAAAGGCCAAGGTCAAGACAAAGCCCCAAGGCCCCGCCTGAGGACTTTCAAGGCGCAAGGGAGGTCACTCAGTTGTTCAGAAAGCAGGTGTGAAGGGCTTCCCTCCCAAGCAGAGGTCTAGACTCAATCCAGTTGGTCATTTGCTAGGGAGGCTGGGCCTGGACCAGGCTAATTGCATGGGAGAGAAACTGAAGCCAGGTTCTTTGTTTTGTTTGTTTATTTGTTTATTTATTTATTTATTCATTATGTATACAACATTCTGCCTCCATGTTTGGTTGCAGCCCAGAAGAGGGCGCCAGATCTCATTACAGATGGTTGTGAGCCACCATGTGGTTGCTGGGACTTGAACTCAGGTCCTCTGGAAGAACAGAGAGGACCTCTTAACCACTGAGCCAACTCTCCAGCCCCTGCCAGGTTCTCCATAAAGTGCAGAGAAGGGTGGAGGTTTATCTGTCCTCCATTTATTTATTTGCTAGGGATTGACTCCAGTCCCGTGTGCCTGCCAAGGAAGCACTCAGCCACTGAGCTGCAGCCTCAGCACTTCGGGGCGGATCCGTACAGGAGCAGATGTGGAGTAAGGGTCCTAGCTCCAGGGCTGCAGGCCTTGCCAGCCCAGGGCTGGTCCCAGGCTCTCTCTCTGTGTGCGCATGTGTGGGGGTTCCTGCTGTTTGGGTGAGGAACTGGACAATGCCCTTCTGCCTCCTCCAGCCTTTTCTAAATTCCCTCGAGACCAGGGCCCATGTGGCATTCATTTCTGTGCTTTCATTTCCTCGCGTCAGATGGAACTTTCTCGGCCTTTGAAAATTCTCAGAAAGATCTGTGCAGCCCAAACCCAGATGGTGTTTAGGGGTAGAGATGAAGTGGGAAATGCTGAGGAAACACTAGTATTGTGTGTGTATATGGTGTGTGTATATGGTGTGTGTGTGTGTGTGTAGGCTGGAGGTCAAATTAAGATGATGGTCCTGTTTTTTTGAGACAGGCTCTCATTGAGACCTGGGAGGGGCTGGCTAATTAGCCTAGGCTCTGACTGGCCACCAGACCGCCTGTCTCTTTCTCCCCAGTGCTGGGGACGTGAGCATTGGCGCTGTGAACTGAACTCAGGTCCTCATGCTTGTGTGACAAGCGTGTCACAAGGGAGCCACCTCCCCAGTCCCAGTTACCCCAGTTCTATAGGTTTCATCACGTATTATTTCAACAAGAACACTTCCTGGACACCAGGAACTGTGTAGGGTCCTGGGGAGGCAGTGGGGACAAACTATGACCCCTCCTTCTGGGAACACTGCTGAGGAAACCAAACGGTCTAGACAAGTTGCCCTTCTGTCACTGGATTTGGAGTCCCCTGTGTTGGACACTACGGTGTTTAGTATTACAGACGAGGAAACTGAGGTACAGAGAGACGAAGTAGCTAGGCAGTGGCAAAGCTTGTACACTTTGCAGTATCTAGGAGGCCTCCTTCTGTCTCTCTCAGATGCTGCTGGCCCTCACTCCGGCCCAGGAGCAAGGCCTGAGGCTCTCCTGAGTCTTCCAGCAGTGGAGGCAGGTAGGGTTCCCGACGCCCACAGTCACACAGCCTACCTGAAAGAGCAGGCCCACAGTGCCCCGCCCACTCATGGTCCAGCCCACTGGTTTCCACAGATGGATAAAGCCAGCCAGCACCTGTGTTTCCCACACCAGTGCCCTGAGGGGAGGTCCTGCCACCACTCACCTGCCCCACTCAGAAGCCAAGAAGCCCTTTCTTAGGGAAGTAGGAAGTCCCCTGGAGGGAAGCTGTCCCCAGGAGTGGCTGATGGGACAGACCAGCTGTTAGTTCTAGCGGCTCTGCAGTATGCTCATTTCTGCTCTGCTGCTAGCTTGTTCTATTTTGGGCCCCATTGAGAAACAAATGTAGGGGCTAAAGTTTACTCAGTGGTTAAGAGCTCTGGCTGTTCTTCCAGAGGAACGGGGTTCAACTCCCAGCACTCACTGTGACAGCAACTGTACCTCTAGTCCCAGGGAATCTGATGCCCTCTTCTGACCTTGGGCATCAGGTAGGCACATGGGACACAGACATACATGCTGGAAAACAGATATATGTATATATCTTGTTTATTTAATACATATTAAATAAACAAGAAAATATGTATGTGTACATACACATTAAAAAAAATACAAATTTAACAAAACAAACAAAACAGAAAAACATTCCTCCTGGTGTTGGATGGGGTTTTGGATTCCATGCTTGGTATGGCTTGTGTGTTTGTGACATTTGATGGAAGTTCCAAAAGTATAGATTCCCAGGGCTGGTTAGCTTCCCCTCTTGAATCTCACCACCCTCTTCTGTAAAATGGGGTGAGCACCTGTCAGGCAAGCTGCAGGGAAGTGCAGGCTCCTCTGCATGGGAATGCCCACATTGCAAGTCTGCATGCTTGGTTTGTCTTTTTTGCCACTGACTGAGGAGAATGTCTCCTGAGGAAGAACTGGCCATGAATCAAGAATCCAGCCATGGCCTTTAATCCCAGCACTCGGGAGGCAGAGGCAGGCAGATCTCTGTGAGTTCGAGACCAGCTGGTCTAGTTCCAGGAAAGGCTCCAAAGCCACAGAGAAACCCTGTCTCGAGAAACCAAAAAAAAAAAAAAAAAAAAAAAAGAATCCAGCCATGACTTGGAGCTTGGCTTGAGTCCACCCCTTCTCAGTGATTTCTCAAGCCTGGCTTGGGTACCTTTAGGGGCCATAGGCTCACTCTCTGCTTCTAGTTGACAGCGACAGTTCCATCAGGGCTTGCAGCCTCAGTTTCCTCCTCAGAAACCTCTAGGTGCTCTCCCAGCTCTTGGAGAGCTGAGGCTGGTCCTACCAGAATAAGATCACCTCCTCCCTCCCTCCTAATTCCGCCTGTCACCTCTCTTGATCAGTCCTTCTGTCTCTTGCAGCGACTTCCAGTCTCTCTCCAAGGAAAATGTCTTCGAGAATAACCGTTTGGTGAGTCCTCAGACAGATGGGAGCACAGAGGGCTGTGGTAGGAGAGGGCAGGGGTCGTAGAGGGCCACTACATTTGGAAAGGGGACTGGTTCAGGACCTAGGGGAGGTCTGGTTCTCCCTTCTCACAGCTCCCATGGGAGCTGCTCCTTCAGGCCACCATGTGGGGATGGGATTATAGTCACCCAGTCCCCTTACAATGAGCTGGTCCCTGTCTGAGAAGTGTTCCCTGACTCTGCCATCTCGCTGTCCTCTCCTCACTGTGGCCGCTCCTGTCTCCATCCTAGGCCTTTGAAGTGGCTGAAAAAGAGCTGGGAATCCCTGCTCTCCTGGACCCCAATGACATGGTCTCCATGAGTGTCCCTGACTGTCTCAGCATCATGACCTATGTGTCCCAGTACTACAACCACTTCACTAGTTCTGGCCAAGGTAAGAGGGGACAGCTCTTCAGGGAGGCTGCCCTGGGCTGTTGACTTCTTTTCTGAGCAGTACAGAAATAGCTGGGATGGCCAGGTGGTGGCGGCACACGCCTCTAATGGGAGGCAGAGGCAGGTGGAACTCGGAGTTTGAGGCCAGCCTGGTCTACAGAGCGAGTTCCAGGACAGCCAGGGCTGCACAGAGAAACCCTGTCTCAAAAAAACAAAAAAGGAAAGAAAGAAAGATAGAAAGAAAGATAGATAGATAGATCCAGGAAACAAACAGCCTGCCATTCATTCACTGACTGTAGATTTGCTAGTTCTTATTTTTTTTGCATTAAAACAGCACTGGCTTGGGTGATGTGCTCACACCTGTAATCTCCATACTTGGGAGGCTGAGGCAGGATTACCTCAAGTCTGAGGCCAGCCAGGGCCGCACAATCACAATCAGACCCTGTCTGCTTTGCCGTGTGTGTGTGTGTGTGTGTGTGTGTGTGTGAGTGTGAGAGAGACAGGCAGTAAACACAGGTGAGCTCATCTGTGCGTTCACCTCCCCTCACCCACTGCACTTCCTGTCTGACACTTCCTGTCCCGACACTTCCCAGCGCTTTTTCTTCCTGCCATGCGCTCTGTTCTGGGCTATTGCATAGCATCTTTGCAGAGCCTGCCTCCTCGACTTGAGTGTAGAGACACTGGAGAAGGGCATATGCTGGAGGGACAGGCATCCTCTCTGTTCTAGTCAGGTTCATGAGTGTCCCAGGGCAGCTGGGGGCAGACAGCTCCTTTCTGCATAGGGGAAGTGAGTCTAAAGAGGGGAAGCAAGGAGATCAAGAACACAGCACAGAAGCTGAACAATGGGGCTGAGGAGTCAAGGGTTCTGAGTCCTACACTGGGCAGTTGCTGCCACTAGGTCCTGAATAGCCAGTCCCATGTGGGTCATGTTTTCTGTGTCTGCTCTGTGTAGGCAGATTCCAGTCTGTCTCTTTAAATGGGGCGGGACGGGGTGGAGCTGGAGAGCTGGCTCAGTGGTTAAGAACATAGTCTTCTTTGAGGGGATCCAGCACCCACATGAACATGGAGGCTCACAACAGTCTATAATTCTAGTTCCAGGAGATCGAATGTTCTGACCTCTGCAAGCATCAGGCATGAACATACATGCAAACATAATTAAATGATAATAAAAAACTTTGGAGTAGACCAGGCTGGCCTCGAATTTGTAGAGATCCACCTGCCCCTGCCTCCCGAGTGCTGGGATTAAAGGCGTGCACCACGACTGCATGGCCATAAAAAATATTTTTATAAAAGACTGAATGTCGTTGTGCACGCCTTGTATACCAGCTCATAGGAGGCAGAGGCAGGTGATTTCTGTGAATCTAAGACCAGCCCAGTCTGCTAGGCCAACCAGGGCTACATTGTGAGACCTTGTCTTAAAAAAATAAAAGAGAACAAAAACCCAAAAAATACTGTTCTAGAGCTAAGAATGTAGCTTAGTTGTCAGAGTGTGTGGACACTGTGCATAAAACCCTGCTTGGGTTCATTTACCAGCACCATGTAAATTAGTGGTAATGGCCAACACCCCGGAATCCCAGCATTTGGGAGATGGAGGCAGAAGACCAGAAGGTCAAAGTCCTTGTCAGCTACACAGCCTGGGAGACATAATATCTTGTCTTTAAAAATAAAAAAAAATCTGTTTTTTGAGCCAGCACTTGCTGCCAAGGCTGATGACTGAGTTCCAGCCGTAGAACTCACATCATGGAAGGAAAGAACTGACTCCTGAAATTTGCCTTCTGACTTCTGCTTGTGAACCATGATGCTTTCAATTTCTGTACCCGAAAAGTAAATAAATATCAAAATCTTAGTTTAAAAATAATAAATTAGGGGCTGAAGAGATGGTTTGACTACTAATAAAGACTTAATTCAGAGCTGGGCAGTAGTGATGCATGCCTTTAATCCCAGCACTTGGGAGGCAGCGGCAGGTGGATCTCTGAGAGTTTGAGGCCAGCCTGGTCTACAGAGTGAGTTCCAGGACAACCAGGTCTGTTACACAGTGAAACCCTGTTTTGAAAAACCAAACAAACAAACAAAAAATAAAAGACAGTTCTCTTCTCAGCACTTATGCCCAGCAGCTCACAACTGCTTGTAACTCTAGCTTCAGAGGATCTGGCCTTCATGGGCATTGCACTCATGTGTGCAAAATAACACAGAGGCCGGGAGGTGGTGGTACACGCCTTTAATCTCAGAAGGACTTCTGAGTTCAAGGCCAGCCTGGTCTACCAGAGCTAGTTCCAGGAAAGGCTCAAAAGTTACAGCAAAACCCTGTCTCAAAAAACTAAACCAAAACAAAACAAACAACAACACATAGACACACACATATACACATAATCAAAACATAAAAGAAAACTTTAAAATTTGAAATTAAGTAAGCAAAGTGTCTAGAAGATGTATGTAGCCGTTTGGAGCATGCTGGAACTTCGGTATCTGCACACGCCAGGGACAGCTGCATTGGAAGACCCCAGAGTCACTGTGGGAAGGAGCCTAGCTTCAGTAGAGATAAGAACATGGCCTCAGACTTTTCCCTTTGCATTGCTTAACCTCCACCTCGGTCTCCTCTTTGGGATTGGGTTGTGCATAGAGCCCACCTCACAAGGTTGCTGTGAGGAGTGAAGGGGATGTGTGCAGAGCATGTTTGTCCTCTCTGATGTAGGACTCACGTGTCCCCAGCTTGTGCGGTACGATCTCATGACTGTGACTCTCACAGCCTGGGAAACAACTAACATCTCTAGTGTACCGTGTGCTGAGTTATAAAGGATGAGCATCACCGTAAGGGTGTTTCCAGTGCTGATGGTCTTGTTGGATGGAAGCCCCTGTAACAGAAGAACATATGTATCTGGATTGCTGATTGAGTGTAGCTTGCATAATAGTCAGGTTCCATGAATGGACCCTGTGACCCTGATCACAGTTCTCTTTCCAGACTGCACCTCTCTACTCTGTTCTTCGGCTTCCTCCTACCCCTTTCAGATTTTTTTTTATGTAGCCCAGGCTAGCCTGAAATTCAGTATGCTTCTTCCTCACCTTCTAAGCCAGTTACAGATGTGTGTAATAATGCTCACTTTGTTTCAGTCTTTTTGTGGCCAATCATGAATCTCTCTTCAGCCCTTCCTGGGAGTCAACTTCCTAGACCTGCCTGCAAGGTGGGGGTGTCCTGTGGAGTTTCATTGGTTAAGATAAAGTTTGTATCTTTTTTTTTTAATATAATTTTTTTATTGAAAAAAAAGTTTGTATCTTTTATGTCATTTGGCCCCTAGATACAAACCATTTTTATCCCATCTGCCACCGCTGTGATGTGTTCCAACCCATATTCCCTCCCCCAGATGGTCCTGTATTGTACCTTTTGTGCAAGTGGAAAGTGTGTGTGTGTGTGTGTGTGTGTGTGTGTGTGAGAGAGAGAGAGAGAGAGAGAGAGAGAGAGAGAGAGAGAGAGGGGAGTATGGCCAGTTCTTCCTTGCCTGGCCCTCTCATCTGTACAGCAGCCACTGCCTCTTTCTCCTGGGGAACACACAGAATATACTTAAGTATGTACAACCCAGGACTCCCACATGCTAAACAGGCACCTCACACTGAGCCCAGTCCCAGCCTTCCTTCCCTGCAGACCAGCACCTGGAACCCAGTACTTAACAAGTACTTGTAGAGCCCTTGCTGTGTGCCAGGCATTGTGCTGGCTGCTGGGGAAAGAGAGAGTTTCAGAGATCATGCTGTATGGTGTTGGAAGAAGGGAAAGAAAGCATGAAACATTTCTCAGGATCTGAGCAAAGGGCAGAGTTCACCAAGGAGAGCAGGAAGTGGTCACTTTAGATGTGTGGTCTTGGAGGGCCTTGGAGGGGATGTCTGAAGTGAGCGGGAGACAGCCAGACAGCTCTGAAGGTGTGGGGAGGAGTGTGGCAGGTAGAGCAGCATGGGTCCTGTGCTGCTGGGCTCTAGGGGGAAGAGGACAGGAGCCAGCCCAGGGAATCTCCCCAGGGGCTTGCCTAGGCTGCTGAGTCTCCTAACCTTTTCACTGTGACTCAGAATAAAACAGCTTTCCAGTCAGGCATGCCCTTAATCCCAGCACTAGGGCAGCAGAGACAGGTGGATATCAAGTGTGAGGCCAGCCTGGTCTATATAGTTCTAGGGCAGCCAGGGCTACATAGTAAGATCCTGTCTCAATAAAATACAGCAAAGCAAAAACAGATGCATTCCCTGCCACATCCCCAAGTTCACACACATGTGTAAGTGACATAAGCTTTAGAAATCAGTCCCTTCCCATCTGACATGATGGCCTTTGCATTGAGTAGATGTTTCTCCTCTGTGTATACCCTTGTTCAGATGTTGTATTTAATTGAATTGTATTATCATTATTATTATTATAAATATTTGTTTTGTGTGTGTGTGTGTGTGTGTGTGTGTGTGTGTGCAGAGCATATCTCTGTGAGTCATATGTTGGCGTCATAAGCCTGCAGAAGTCCAGAAGGACATTGGATCCTCTGGAACTGGAGTTACAGGTGTGCACGAACTACTGCCATGTGGGTGCAAAAACTCAAGCCAGGTTCTCTGTAAGAACCATTTTATTTGTTTGTTTGAAGACAAGGTTTCTCTGTAGCTTTGGAGCCTGTCCTGGAACTCACTTGGTAGACCAGGCTGGTGCTAGCCTCAAACTCACGGAGATCTACCTGTCTCTGCCTCCTGAGTGCTGGAATTAAAGGTGTGCACCACCGCCACCATCATCTGGTGTAAGAGCCATTTTTTTTTAAGCTGGGCAGGGGACGCACATGCCTTTTAATCCCAGCACTTGAGAGGAAGATGCAGGTGGATCTCTGTAAGTTCGAGGCCAGCCTGGTCTATAGAACTAGTTCCAGGACAGCCAGGGCTATCCAAAGAAACTCTGTCTCAGTCCTCCACCCCCACCAAAATTCACATTTGCTTATTTAATTTGTGTGCATGTATACCATGGCTCATGTGTGGGACAACTGTGGGAGTCATTTCTCTCCATCCACCATGTGGTTTCCAGAGACTGAACTCAAATCATCAGCCTTGGCAACAAGAGCCTTTGCCTGCTGCATCATCTCACTGGCCCTTTAATTGATTAACTCACTAATTAGTTATTTTTTGAGACAGGCTCTTACTTTGTAGCTCAGACTAGCTCAGAATTCATAATCGTGTAGTGTTAGCACTCGAGGGACTGGGATTACAGGTGTGCACCACACACACACACACACACACACACACACACGCACATACCTTGTTTCTTTTTAGTACTGGGCTTGAACTCAGAGCCTGGATTATGTTAGCCAAGCGCTTTGTGGATGAGCTGTCTGGATACTTGTCAGATCACCACACACGGACTGTTTTGTGGTGCACAGTTCTCTAGAAGTTAGAGGTTGGATATTGTTTTACTGCGTGGGTGCAGAGGAGGTTCTCAACCTGACACTAGCTGATGGAGGAGGGAGATGACCTCAGGGAAGCCCTGGCATGTGTGTGGGGTTTCCTCTGACCTGGCTCACTTGGAGACAGGTGGGCAACCTCAGGGAGCAGGCCACCTCCCTGAGCCTTCAGATCAGGCTTCATCCCTTTGCCTGAGTGAGAAGGAAGCTGAGGCTCAGCCTGCTGTACCCAGGTTGTGGCAGTCCTGGACAGTGTGAATCGCTGGCTCCACTTGAGGGAGGCTCAGCAAGGCCCCTGGCACAGGGCCTGAAAGTGGAAGTGTTTCCTGCTCTGTCTTATGTACAGCCCAGGTGCAGGCTCGTGTTCTGCCCGGAGGAGGCGGCCGTGGAGCTTTGGGTGGGTTGGCGCCTCCCTGGTCTCCAGGTTCTCTCCCTGCCTCAGACATTGTCTTTCCTGTCTTATAGCGGCTGTCCCACCATCACCCTCACCAGGAAAAGACCCAGCACTCCCCTCTCCCCCATCTGCATCCCCTGCTGTGCAACCAGGAGAGGAGGCTCAGGTAGGCAGACTCCTTGGGTGGAAGAGCAGGCGAGGGGCACAGCCTGGATATTTTCTCCAGAGTTTGAGTGAGTCACGTTCATTCCTGTGACTGTGGACAAACCCCATGCTGTCCTTGCCATCATGGGACTGTCAGGAGCTATGCGAATGACACACAGTGATGTGACTGTCCCTTTGACTCTGTGGAGTCCCAGGTTTGAACCACTCAGTGTGAATGAGGCCCCTCCAAGGCGGCATCTCTCAGGCCCTAGGAAACAATGACTCAGTGAGGTTTGGTACTTTGTCCAAGGTCGCTCAGTAGAGAAGTGGGGACCACCTTGTTAGTCCCCTCTCCAAAGGATATCAGCTTTTCATGAGCTTTAGAGAGAAGCAAGCCCAGAGTGAGTACCCAGACAGCCTGAGTGGGCTGACAGCAGTGGGCTAGTTGATGGAGAGCCAAGGCCACCAGAGGAAAGGAGGGTTGGCTAGAGCAGCTACCAGGAGGGACTTGGCAACCAAAAGTTGCCTTTCCTAGGGCCAAGAGGCCTTCCTTGGAAGCTGGAAGTCTGGGCTTCACTGTTTCTATACTGACTTGGGACATTGAGAAAGTCACCTTCTCTGGGCTCTGGCTTCCTCACGTGGGAGAAGGCGACAGCCTGCCGTCCTCTGGCTCTCCTAGGACTCTGATCTTCATGTGTTAGCACTATGGAGCTCTGTGTGCACTTGAGGGACCTGGCTGTGGTGGAGAGGGAAGGGAACTCTTCAGGAGCAGCATGGCTGGTAACTGTGCCCCATTTCCTGCAGGGTGATGACCTCTCCTCAGCCAGCCTGTCTGAGCAGGGCAAACAGCAGCCCCCCAGCAGCGCGTGCGCAGCCTGCGGGCAGCGGGTGCACCTGGTGCAGCGGTACTTGGCCGAGGGCAGGCTCTACCACCGGCACTGCTTCCGGTGAGTGCTGTAGGGCAGGGCATAGCTCCCAGCACTCGGGAGGGAGCTCCCTTGGGGTCAGCACCCACTGTGCCCTTCACACCTGCTGTGGCCATTCAAACCCACCAGGCTGTTTATACTGGGCATTCAGCTTCTCCTCACTTCACAGAGGAAGAAACTGTGGCCTAGAAGAGAAAGACCAAGACCCAGTCAGTCACAGGATTGCCCTCCCATTCTCATTCTTTTTAATTTATTTAAAAATATTTATTTATTATGTATGCAATGTTCTGTGTGTACGCCTTCAGGCCAGAAGAGGGCACCAGACCTCATTACAGATGGTTGTGAGCCACCATGTCGTTGCTGGGAATTGAACTCAGGACCTTTGGAAGAGCAGGCAGTGCTCTTAACCTCTGAGCCATCTCTCCAGCCCCCTTCTCATTCTTTTTAAAGATGTATTGATTTTTATGTATGTGTCTATGACTGTGGAAGCAAAAGCTGTGTGTGGGGACGCCCCTGGAAGCCATCTGCAGCTACAGGCCGTCGTGAGTGGCTCGATGTGGGTGCTCGGGACCAAACTCAGGTCCTCTGCAAGAGCAGCAGTTGCTCTCAAATGCTGAGCCATCTTTTTTCCTGAGGTGCTGAGGCTTGAACCCAGGCCCAGGCATGTGCACGGCAAGCGTCTCACCACTGAGTTTTGTGCTCAGCCCCCCTCATCATTGGAGCTCAGTTGAAACAAAGAATTTTCTTAGGTTTAAGTGTGACTTCCTGGGGATGCCAAGTTGTTTGGTTTTGTGGTGCTGGGACTGAACGCAGTCTGTGTCTGCTAGGCAAGCACTCTACCAGAGCTATTCTTCCAGCCAAGGGAAGACAGGTTCTCCTTTTTGCTTTTTCTGTTTTTGTTTTAAGGCAGTGCCTTACTGCGTAGCCCAGGCCAGCCTGGAACTGGTGTTTCTCTGGCCTCAGTCTTCTAAATGCTGAGATAAAGTACGTCGGCGTAACCCTTTAATCCCAGCACTCTGGAGGCAGAGGCAGGCAGATCTGTGAGTTTCAGACCAGCCTGGCTACAGAGTGAGTGCCAGACAGCCAGAGCTACAAAGTGAGACCCCGTTTTATAAAACCAAAACCAAAACCAAAAAAAAAAAACCCAAACAAAACAGGTGTGTACCACCATACCTGACTTTTTCAAAAGTGCATTTGAGGGGCAGGTGCAAAGGCTCAGCACTTAAGAGCAATGGTTGCTCCTGCAGCGGCTCCAAAGTTTGATTTCCTTCATGCACATAGCCTCTCACAACCTCTGTAATCCAGTTCCAGGGGATCTGATGCCTTCTCCTGGCCTCCTTTGGCACCAGGCATCCATGTACATAGGTCTACATGTAGGCAAAAAAGCCCAACACATAAAATAAATCTTTAAGATTTATTATTTATTTAAGATTAAGTACCCCCCCCCCGCCGCAACATGCATTTGATATTACCAGATGTACACGCATGGTCTGACCCTGTGTCTGTAGATGTGTGCCCTGTACAAGAGCTTTCTGTAGCTGGGCTCACCCACACAGGAGACACTCTGATACACTGTATTTTATTCTGTTTCATTAAGAGCAAGCCAGCCCAGGCTGGGGCTGTGTGACTCAGTGGTGGAGTCCTTATTCATAATTCACAAGGTTCCGTGTTCCACCCCAAAACAGATGAGCTTGGGCTGTGGTCCAAGGGTAGAGCACAGTGTTTAGCCTTTTTAGAGACTTTGGTTCCCAGCCCTGAAAAACAAAGTGAAACCAAAACAAACCTGGTAGGTAGGGAACCAAACTGATTTCTAGAGTAACTGGCTGGTGGCGGTCTTCCCCTGGGGCAAACCCTGGGGCACTTTCGCCTCTTCCCCCTTGCAGCACAAGCTTGTTTCACAATGCCTGTTTCTAATTTGACTTGGTTTACTCTTCCCCTCTGATTCCAACAGTTGCCTTGTTCTTTTTCTTCTGGAAATTCCAGGGTATAAAGCCAGTTGGGCCTGGCAGTTGAAGGAGGGAGTAAGGGGATAATAACTTTGGTCTCTGATGGAGGACTTACGCAGGGCCTAGCCAATGTGCTCTGCTAAGGGAATACCTACTCTGTCCCCTGCAGATGTCGGCAGTGTTCCAGCACGCTGCTCCCGGGTTCTTATAATAGTGGGCCCGAGGAAGGCACCTTTGTGTGTGCAGAACGCTGCACCAGGCTGGGTCCAGGAGGCCGATCAGGAACTAGGCCCCTGTCACAGCGAAAGCAGCAGCAGTTAGCAGAAGCCAAGGATGGAGAGGAGAGTGACCTTAGTGTGTCTGCAGTGGCCGAGGCAGATGGGTTCCAGGCCAGCTCCGAGGTACAGCCCCAGACCCCGAACAAGCCACTTCTTCCCAGCAAGCCCCAGGAGTTGGCCAGTCCCCCTGCTGGCCGGCCCACACCTGCCCCCAGGAAGGCTTCTGAGAGCTCAGCCTTGACGCCCCCAACACCACGGCCACGGTCTAGCCTGCAGCAGGATGGCTTGGTGGAGCAGGGTACCAGCAGCGGCCTTGTGAATGGTGAGTGAGAACACAGTGGACGGGGTGTGCTGGCTGAATGTGTTCCCTCCTGTGGGCATGTACATAGCCTCGTGTTCCTGGAACAGTGTCAGCTTTTCTTCTTTCCCTCAAGATCTATTTTAAATTGTGTGTATGTGTGTCTGTGCATGTGACTGTAGGTGCCTTCAAAGTCCAAAGTCGAGAAGAGGGCATAGGATCCCTTAGAGCTGGAGAAACAGGATGTTGTGAGCCACCTGATCTGGGTGTTGGGAACTGAACCCAGGTCCTCTGGAAGAGCAGCAAGTGTTCTTGACTGCTGAGGCATCTCTCCAGCCCTATGAACTGCTCTGAGCTGGCACCTGTATGCACTGTGTGATGAGGTCTCCTGTGTGTGTCCCAGTCACCTTGTGCCTTTTCGTGCCATGTTGTTCTCCAAACTGGTACAGCTCAAGCCACAACGCCACCTGTGTCCCGTGTATGCATTTTGTTTCTGTCTTGTGGCTTGGAGTATAGCAGGCATACATGTGTGTGTCTTGAGTGTCTGGGATTGTGCGTGTTGATGTCAATAATATGTGTCCTGGTTTATTCCCAGGTATGCTTCAGGTAACTTCCCACTCTTATTATGTGATCTGTTATCTGTCTGGGGAGGGCAGCGGGGTCAGGGCCCTTGGGCTCATCTGAACTTCATGGGAACTCTTGGCCTGCTGTCTGCGGGGTATTCTTAGATGACCTCCATGTGTTCCTGAGTTATGCAGAACATCCCTTATCATTTGGTCAGGGAAGGCAATGAAGGCCCAAGGGAGAGAACATCCCAGGACTTGTGCCAAAACATTCTCAGCATTTCTGGAGACAGGCTTAGATTTGGGTACTATGGACACCGATAATGTTTGGACCTTGTTGTGTTTTCTTGGAGGAACCAGTGATTTGATAGTGTGTAGACACACTGTTGGGGTGGATGAAAGGAAGCCAAGACTGGGATTTAGATAGCTGTAGTCAAGGGAGGTTTCCAGGTGGAGGTGGCACCTGGGTTGACACCCTGGTATAGAAGAAGTGACTGAAGGGATTTGGGTTGGGACTTTTCAGCTAGCATGCAGTTGGGCCTGTCAGAAGCCTGCCTACAGCCTGACTGACCATTCTCCTATTCACCTTTGATCGTGAATCTTATCTCCCTGAGGGCGGGGCAGGGAGGGACTGCGATCACCCTGGTCTGTGATTTGCCATGTAGGGCACAAAGTGCTGGCTTGCAAAGCCAGCACTCTGGCTGGCTCTTGGTACCCCTCTACAGCCCATGAAGGCCTGGTTCATTGTCCTCTCACGTCTAGGAAGACTGCAGGAACCCCCTGTTCCCAGGCCAAGAGGGACACCCAAGCTGTCGGAGAGGTATGCTGGCCCCTGAAAGGCCTCTGGGGAAGTGGGGGTTTCCAGGGCCCAGATGGGGGAAGGAGGCTCCTCTCTGGGTGAGGAAAGAAAGCCGTGTCCCCAACCTGCCTGACCTGTGCTCCAAGTGGGGACAGCCACCTCTAGAGTCACTTTGCCTCCCAAGCCTGTGCTTCCTGCATGACATGGGCGTCTAGGCCTTGTTCATAGAGTACATAGTTCATAGACAAAGCTGATGTGTCTGCCTCTCTCCAACCCCACTCTGGGGAGGACATACTTCTAGCTTTTCTTTGAGAGCTGTCCTCATTAGGATAGCTGCCCTGGGAGGGGTAAGGGGCCACAGTGCCCCACTAGTAAACATTTGTGCAGTTCCTGGTGTGTAACCACACTCGGGAGCAGGGTGTCAAACTCACTTGGACCCTGTGAAATGGAAGGCTAGCTAAGCCTCCATGGAGCTGATGAGCCTGAGGCATAGGGAGGTGGGTGACATCATGAAATGCCACACAACCCCTCTTTTGGGCTGGATTGACAGCAGCTGTGTGATTGAAGGCTTGTCTTCTCTGGGCTCCAAGGTGCCCTATTGGGATGTGACTGTCACAACCCATTTTACCTTTTTGCTTGGCCTGACCTTGGGGCTAGGCTTGGGAGAACAGAGGGGGCAGCTTTTCCCCCTCCTCTGGGACAAACCGAAACTTCCTAGAGAGCAGAAGGCTGACCCCTTGCCTTGGCCTTCCTCTAGGATGCCAGCACCAAGGAAGGACCCCCCATGGATCGCACTGGTGCAGACAGAGCCAAAGAAGAAACCAGCCCCACCGCCCCCCAGCAGCAGTCCTGGGTCACCAAGCAGACAGGTGGAGAATGGAGGCCTGGAAGAAAGGACCCAGAAAAGCCCAGTAGCTGGGCCAGAGCCCAAGCCCTACAACCCCTTTGAGGAGGAAGAGGAAGAAGAAGAGACAGCCCCAGCAGTTCCAGGTCCTGCCCCAGCCCCACAAGAATCCACACCCAAGTCTCTGCACCCCTGGTATGGCATCACCCCCACCAGCAGCCCCAAGACAAAGAAGCGCCCTGCCCCGAGAGCACCCAGTGCTTCCCCCCTTGGTGAGTTCTGGGTCTGAGGTTCGGGGAGCTTTGTTATGTTTTTGTACACTGTGGGTATGTGGTCTCCCATTTCATCCAAGAGAGGCTGGGAGAGGGGCAGTCACTTTATAGGAGACGCAGAGCACTGGAGCAGTGGAGGCGGAATTTGAACCCCAGCTTTGTCCATCCACCCATCCATCCACCCACCCATCCATCCACCCACCCATCCATCCATTTAATGTGCATTGGAATTTTACCTGCATATATGTCAGTGTGAGGGTGTCAGATCTTGGAGTTACAGATGTTATAATTTGGAAAAAGTGGTATGTGAAAGAAAGATACCATGTGACAGAGCTAAGGTGGAGGGCTTTTTTTTTGGGGAAAAGTGAATGGGAAAAGGGGAGATGGAGACCGGCCTCTGGGGACAGGAGTGGCAGAAGAGAAGAGAGGGAGACAGACAGACAGACAGACAGACAGACAGACAGACAGACAGAGACAGAGAGAACGAGGGAGAGATGGGAGGTGGGCAGGGCCCTTTTAAAGGGGAACGTGGTGAATGTGCACAGGAGGTGCTCTTACTGGCTACAGCTGAGGACGTATACCCCAAGGTCAGGCCAGCACAGATGCCTGAACTAACAACAGATAGTTGTGAGTGACCATGTGGGTGCTGGCAATTGAACCCGGGTCCTTTGGAAGAGCAGCCAGTGCTCTTAACCACTGAGCCATCTTTCCAGCCCCTGAGCTCCAGTTTTTAACACTTCCTGTTGTGCTAATTTAGCATGGAAGTCAGGGAGTACTTGGCACAGCCTTGGACTTGTGAAAGGCATGAGGCAGGAGTTCATTTGAACCCTGCCCCCTGTGTCTGTCTCTCCAACCACTGAGAAGCTTGGCTTCTACCTTTATAGGACTTAGTCTTTAGTCTCCTCATGTGTGAGATGCAGGTCAGCTCCAGGTCCCTTCACCCTAGCACGCTGTATGTTTTGGTTTTTCCTCAGATTTGTCTTAAACTCTTGGTCCCCTATCCTACTCCTAGGGGTATGGCTGGAAGTTCTGGGACCAAGCACCTGCTGGGAGCAATTACAGGCAAATTCTCGGTCCTGTATGCCCTGGGTCCACTTGCTGGTTGGGTTTGGGGTAATGGGGGCATGAGCTCTGAAGTTGGACAGAGCTGTGTTTAAGGGTGACCCTAGCTAGGGAGGATCCTTCCCTGAGTCTGCGGCTTCATCCAGGAAGTACAATGATGGACGTGGAGGCAGAGTCCATGTCATCTGCAGAAGGGGAAAGCTGTGCTTGGCAGTGCCTGGCCCAGCTCTGGCTGCAGCAAGTGCTGCCCCCACCCTGTGCTGTTGCTTTCTTTCCAGTCTCTGCTGGAGACGAAGGCCAGCCTCATTTCCCCTGCCTTCCCTGTACTGGAGCCTCCATCTGCCCTGTGGCTTGCCTTTGAGTGGGCTAGGGTGTGGTAGGATCGTGGGACATGTGGGGAAGTGGAAGGCAGCTGTCTTTCTGAGTGGGAAGTTAGGGCCATAAATGTGCCACAAGTTGGCACACTAGTGCATCAGGGGTACAATGACCTAGTGCCTTTGTGACGTGGGTCCTGGCATGGGTTTGGTGTTCTCTGGCCTCCTGCCCATCTAGATGGGAAAAGCTGGGTGTCCAGGGCTACCCCCAGCTCTGGGAGCAGGATGTGTTGGGGGAGGACAGAGTCCTGCTTACCACTTGACTCTTACTGCTATTCGTCTTCAACAGTTCTCCACGCCTCCCGCCTGTCACACTCAGAACCTCCTTCTGCCACGCCATCGCCAGCCCTTAGTGTAGAGAGCCTGGCATCCGAGAGCTCCAGTCACACTGCCAGTGCAGAGCCTTTGGAGATGCCTGCTGTACCCAAGAGCTCCTCAGATCCTGCTGTGCACGTGCCTGGTACCCCTGGCATAGCTGGGAACTCCGTCACCCCCTCAGCCAACTCTTCCCTATCGTCTTCTGGGGAGCTAGGACAGCCTGGTGATGAACAAGTACCCCAGGCTAGGACCAGGGGCAGCCCAGGTACCCAGGCCACCAAGCCCTTCAGTGGTGCTACCCCCACGCCCTTCTTGTTGGCTGGAGACCGGAGCCCTGCCCCTTCCCGGGGGAGTTCATCCCCACAGCTGCAGATCAAGGTGAGTGCAGAAGCAGCCTTCTAGCTAGTGGATGTGTGGCTCGTCTGGGGGCAAGGAGGCCCTCGTCTGGGATCTTGAGTGGACATACCCATTATTACCTGTGTGAGGCCCTGGTCTGTGTTTCTCCATCCCTCTGTCTGTCTGCTCCCAGCCTGTTTCTGACACGGTGGGATCTGTCCGCCCCTGTACCCTTTGCCCACACCTCCTCTACCCCACCACCTGCTGGCTTCACTGATGCCAGGTCTTGGGCTTGTTCATTAAGACCCTGTACTTGCCCTCTAGGGGCACCCTGTCTCCATGGGCAGACATGCATATGATTGTTGTAATATGGAGTGAAGTACAGATAGGAAAGAGGACGCCTTCACTAGACACTGCAGCTCTTACCAGGAAGTGGGGAGGGTACCTCCTTTGTGCATGGGACACCTGGATTCCGGAGGTCACACAGGCCTAGTGGCCTCTGTTCTTGAGTGGCCCGTTGTCATTTCTGGTCTGCAGGTTCTGAAATGACTCCCACAGGGAGCCATGTTGGTTTGAAGGAGCCAAGGTTGGCACCCATCAGTCTAAAGGGCACAGGATGCACACCTTCCTGGGTTTCTCTTTTATGGTTATGGGGTATAAGACCAGGCCCGACCCTAGACCCATGCTAGGCTCTGTCTTCTCTCAGAGGTAAAGCAGGCATGAGGAGGATCTAGCTGGGCCCCTAGCTGGGCCCCATCCGGGAATCTGGCTTTTGACAGGTTCTGTAGTTCTAGGTTGTCTTGTTTCTTGTACTGATCCTTCCTGGGCCATAGTGACTCATGTAGGTATGGTATTTCCAACTCTGCTACCTATTGTGTGACATTGAAAAGGCCTACTTTTGACAGTAAGCTACTGGGTTGTGCCAAGTTTCCAGAATGTTCTAAAGAGCCTCTGGGTATCTAGATGGTGGTAGGTGATGGACTTGGGGTAGCTTAAAGAACCATTCCAGGTCCTTTGTTTATATGTTTTAGTTTTTCTTTATTTTAAATATGTGTATCCGTGTATGGGTTTGTGCATGTGAGTGCAGTGCCTGTGGTAGCCAGCAGAGGGGGTGTCAGACCTCCTAGAGTTGGAGTCACAGGGGTCTGGTGGTCACCTGATGTGGGTGCTGGGATCTGACTTTGGACAAGCAGTGGGTGCTCTTAACCACTAAGCCATCTTTGCAGCCTGCCCACCTACATTTGTAATGAAAGGATGGCTTGTACAGGAGACTGATTTGAGAATGTTCTGTGGCTTTAAAAGCCTGGAAGGACTCAGGCCTTTGGCTTTCCTGGACTCGCTCTAGGTGTTGATACAGAGAGGGAAAGGGCAGAATCTCAGGTCTTCCTAAGGGACTCAATCTCACTCTTACCTCTGGATTAGGAGAGAATGTTGAAGTTATGGGTGACCACACTGTCTCTGTCCCAGGCAGAGACGTTAGTCCTGCCATGTTCAACTCTGGCTTAGGCACTTTTTCTGCTTCAGGGAACCACTGCTCAGCTTGGAACTTGACTGGATAAGGGCAGGGCCTGCTCCCACCCCCACCATGCCCAGTAGAGGAAAGCTGAGGCCTCAAGTGTGCTGCTTGCTTTCTATAAACCGAGGGGCACTGTAGGGAAGGCAGGACCCTGGTCTCAGAGTGGGCAGGGGTCTCTAGAGAGACAGAAAGATGAAGAGCCAGGATCTGAGTGTGTCTGTGGTGGGCAGGAGAGGGGAGGGAGGGGAGAATCGCCCCTCTGTCTGTTAGGTAGAGGGAGGGTGGGATTCCTGCTATTGCATTTCCTGGCTGGGTGACTCTAGATGGGGGAGCTATGCCTCTCTGAACCTTTGAGTCTCCACTGGAGAAAGTGTGGCCATGAAGACTGTAGCTGTATAGTCAAATGTGGGGTCTTTGACCTGTGGTGGATGCTGCTGGACCTGTGGGAAGTGGGTGGCCTGGAGCTGGGTGCTCAACCTCTCTGCACTGAGCTCAGTTGTAAATGGGCATGCAGTGAGTGAAGTCTCTGTGCTTGAGTACCAGGGCTAGCACCCAAGGCTAGCACTTGTTAGGCAACCCATCATTTTGTTTTTTAATCTTGATTTAGTTTTGCTTTTTGAACAATATCTTACACATATAAAATGTATTCTGTTGTTTTGCTTTGTTTTTGTTTTTCGAGACAGGGTTTCTCTGTAGCTTTGGAGCCTGTCCTGGAACTAGCTCTTGTAGATCAGGCTGGCCTTGAACTCACAGAGATCCATCTGCCTCTGCCTTTCAAGTGCTGGGATTAAAGGCATGTGCCACCACCGCCTGGTTTATAAAATGCGTCCTGATAAATTCCCTACCCTCTAATCTCCTGCTCTATCCTTTAACCCTTTAACACATAACCCCTCCCCCCCCCCTTTTTTTTTTAATAACCCTGACTGTCCTACAAATCACTGTTTAGACCAGGCGGGCCCTGAACTCACAGTGATGGGCCTGCCTCTGCCTCCCGAGTGCTGGGATTAAATGGGCGTGCCACCACACTGGGCTCAAAGACTTTTCCCTCAGCCGTGCCCTTGAGCAGAAAGTGTGTAAGGTGTGGAACTGACCCTGGGGAAGTACTCTGGAAGTGGAACCATTTGGAACTTGGGGGATTCTGTTCTTGCCTGGGCCCTCCCCTCCTGCCACGTGGGTCCTGGCCTGCTTTCCATAGCCTGTGTGATCAGACTTCTCAGACTCTACCATCCATCATGTCTTCCTTCAGTCTTCCTGCAAAGAGAATCCTTTCAACCGGAAGCCATCTCCTTCCGCATCTCCAGCCGTAAGGAAGGCCACCAAAGGAGCCAAGCCCATGAGGCCACCTGCCCCCGGACATGGCTTTCCACTCATCAAACGCAAGGTGCTGGCAGAGAGACCCCGAGGCCCAGCTGGCCTGGGCCCAGCACCCTCCCCGCAGCAGCCTTAGGCATCTGGGACCTGTGGGTGGCCCAATTGGAAGGTCGAATTTAACTCAGGGATCCTGTGTAGCCAGGAGCAGAGGGAGGGGGTGTTTCTAACAGTAGTTCAAGTGCAGAGAGTGGGCACTAGAAGAATCGTGTGCTTCTCAGAAGGGTGCCCCCAGGGTGCTCTGTAACCTGTTACACTAGCTGTCTGGCCCACAAAGAACTCCTCCTGAGTGACATAGAAGGGAGAGGCTTCTCTTGGAGCAGGAACTTGGCCTCTCATTGGGAGTCTGTCAGCCCCTTGGTAGGGAGGGGACAGCCCCTTCTCCACACCTATGCTGCCTTCTTGTCATGCTACCTTGTGGGACAGGACCTGGCTTCCTGCAGCCTGCAGTGGCCAGGGGACCTTGTGAGTTGGACGGGAGCAGGTGGAGGGGAAGGCCACTGCTCTTTAGGTGACCAGAGTATTGTTGGGCAGGTCCAGGCTGACCAGTATATCCCTGAGGAGGACATCTATGGTGAGATGGACACTATTGAGCGCCAGCTGGATGCCCTGGAACACCGTGGCGTTCTGCTGGAAGAGAAGCTGCGTGGAGGAGCAAATGGTGCGGAGCTGCCGAGAGGAGATGGCTGAGGGCTGTGGGTTGATGGGAGCCCCTCACCCTGGGGTGCTGAGCTGGGAGGGGTGCCAGCTCTGGCCTCAGTGGGGATCTGGCTTCCAGAGGGCAGCGAGGACAACATGCTGGTGGACTGGTTCAAGCTCATTCATGAGAAGCACCTACTGTTGCGGCGAGAGTCAGAGCTTATCTACGTGTGAGTCCTGACTCCTTGCTTGCTCCCCACTGGGGCCTGGGGAGGACTGGGAGCCTGCACACTCTGCCATGGCAGCTCAGTGTGGGTGGCTGGCACTGCACAGAAGCGTTTACTTCCTCTTCATCTCACCCTTTAGTGTCAAGCAGCAGAACCTGGAGCAGCGCCAGGCTGACGTAGAATATGAACTGCGGTGCCTTCTCAACAAGCCAGGTGAGCCAGCTCAGCTACATGAGCCTGCCTTACAAACTGAAAAATAAGCCGGGTGGTGGTGTCACATGCCTTTAATCCCTGCACTCAGGCAGCAGAGGCAGGTGGATCTCTGTGAGTTTGAGGCCAGCCTGGTCTATAGAGTGAGTTCCAGGACAGCCAGGACTACACAGAGAAACCCCATCTCAAAAAAACAAAAAAGTTGAAAAGTAGCTGGCTGTGGTGGCACATGCCTTTAATCCCAGCACTTGGAAGGCAGAGGTACGTGCATCTCTGAGTTTAAGGCCAGCCAGGTCCACAGAGTAAGTTCCAGGACATCCAAGGCTACACAGAGAAACCCTGTTTTGGAAAACAAAATAAACCCATGAAGGTCTGAGGAGGTGACTTAGTCACTAAGTGCTTGTATGAGGATCCAAGTTTGACTCTTAAAACCTATGCATTTGTGATGAGCTTGTCTGTGGCTGTGGTGTGCAATGATTGTCGTGTGTGTGGCTGTGGCGTGCACTGATCTATAGCTGCTAGTAGAGTCCACAGAGCCATGGAAGGATCCAGGGTTCCAGCCTCTTTCCTACGTTGTGACATCATGTCAGACTCGGGTGATGGACCGTCATTGCCATTTCACAGCTGAGGTTAGAAATGGACCCAGAGGGGGGCTGGAGAGATGGCTCAGTGGTTAAGAGCATTGCTTGCTCTTCCAAAGGTCCTGAGTTCAATTCCCGGCAACCACATGATGGCTCACAACCATCTGTAATGAGGTCTGGTGCCCTCTTCTGGCCTGCAGGCATACATGTAGAAAGAATATTGTATACATAATAAATAAATTAAATAAAAAAAAAAAAAAGAAATGGACCCAGAGGCTGGGCTTTCTTTGTTTGTGTAGCTACTAGCTCTGCCTTTGCCCTGTGCAGGTCCTCAACACCAGTCTACCATCTCTCTGTCTTTCCTCTCCATTGACTGGGGAATTCGAACGCTGGAGTAACCCCAAGTCACAGAATGTCCTAGGCGTCCTTTGCCAACCATGAGTCACTTCCAAGTCAGCAGGAGCTGGGGGTGTGGCCAGCACTCAGGAGCCCAGTGTGAGAGAGTGGATATGAACCATCAGCCCCAAGGCTGTGGCTGTAACCCTGTCCTCTTTAGCTTTCCCCTGATGCTGCTTTTGAAGATAAAGCTGGTTTATTTGACCCTGAGGGAGTTCGGTCCATAGATACCAAATAGGCGGTCAAGCTGCCTGGGTTCAATTTGGCTTTACCGTCTCTGGCCATTGCTGACCAAAGGCTTCGTTTTTCAAAGCTTCAATTTCCCTCCGTGTAGATTAGAAGCATAATTTACCAAGCTCTAGATGAAGAAAGGCAGAGCAGGATTGGAACTTGGGTGGTGACTGTGAAGCCATACTCTGTCCCCAGAACTGGGCTGGACTTCCTGACCCTCAGTTTTGGCAAGGTGAGGTCATAGGGGAAGGGTAGCTTCAGGAGGTTTATTTCTAGGTATGTAGCACACCAGGTGTGGGTGCTCTGGAGTCTGGAGATGGTGAGAGGAACCAGACAGACATGAGTGCGCCCCTGACGGTGGTCTTGTGAGGCAGCCCTGGGCCTAGAAGAGGGAAGAGGCTGGAAGTGACATCAGGGATCCTCCTGACTGGGCTCCTGTCCCCAGTGCCCTCCTATAGGCCTTGGGAACATGTTCCTCTGCGTGACTGGGACCATACTGCTTCTGCAAGTGGACCTCTGGAAGTTCCTTGTCGTTCCCACCCCTGTCCACTCAAGCCAGTCCAATAGCTTTTCTCAAGATGCCACCAACAAATGTTAGGAAGGCTTTGGGGAGTGCTAGCCCTGCTTGGTATCTTGAACAGTGGGTTTGATATGCAGGAAGCCTTGAGAATTGCTAGCCCTACACGAGCTCCTTGAACAGTGTGTTTGGTGGGCACCTTGGCCTTGCATGGTATCCTTGAATGATGTGTTTGGTGAGCAGGATGCCCTTGAGGGTTTCTTCCTCTACAGGGCGTCTCTTGAAGGCTTTCTGGTGGGCTTCCGGGTGTCCTTGTTTTTTTTTTCTAGAATTGCTTCCATCTCTCTAAGAGCTTGTGAGTGTCAACTCTGGGCCCTCCACTCATTCCACAGTATAGTTACCTGCTGTCTTCCTGGGAACTCAGGTGGTGTGTCCTGTTACTGTGAGGAAGAGGGTCCCCACCACTCACCCCGGCTTTCTCCTTTGGCAGAAAAGGACTGGACAGAGGAGGATCGGGCCAGAGAAAAGGTGCTGATGCAGGAGCTTGTGACCCTCATCGAGCAGCGCAATGCCATTGTCAACTGCCTGGATGAGGACCGGCAGAGGTGACATGCTTGGGACCCCGCAGGTGGAGCCATTTCCTGGCAGAGCTCTGCCCTCACTGCCAGCTTTCCCTCACATTTGCCAAGTCCTGTGGGGCCTGAAGGTTGGAAGGGGCTCACGGGTGACCTGGCTCTTTCCTGCTGTGGTCAATCAGCTTGTCATTTCCACCCCAGGGAAGAAGAGGAAGACAAGATGTTGGAAGCTATGATGAGGAAGAAAGGTGAGGCTCATCTTGTGGAGGGACCAGTACTTACCTGTGAACGCCAGCCTATGTTTGCAGCCTGGAAATAGAAGGTTGAACAGGCCCCATAGGGATGGTTGGTCATAATGCAAATTCCAGGCTCCATTTTGCTGGAAAGCCAAGTGTAGTGAGGCCAGTCACAACCATGCAGCTCTGGTTCAGGCTGGGAGGGGAGGACTGGTCCACCAGGGGGCCTTGACCCAGGTTGGCTTTGCTCTGAGCAGATTATCTTTCCAGAGCTCTGCGGGTTGGCTTAGGGGTATGGGAATCTAGAGCTAGGATCAGAGTGCCTGGAGTTGCTCCCTGAGAGCTGTTTGGGTTGGGGTTTGACCTTAGTCCCACCTGTGGCTCACTGTTTGGCCTCATGGCTATATCTTGGCTGAAGCTGGAGCCAGAGTGACTGCTGGTCCTTTCTCGAACATGAGCTGGTGGCTGAGCCAGTTCCTTCAGCCCTCACTTCACTCCCATTGCCATGGTGCTTCTCCCCGGTGTGGGCTGAGGGTTATGGAGCTAACGGTGCAAAGCACCAGTCTGGGATTAGGCACCTACAAGCACATGGTTGGTATTGGTTCTTTTCAAAGGCACACATTTTCCTTGTGAGAGTTTGAGGTTTGGGGCAGAGGTTTCTGAGGTGTTCCTTAGTCCTGGCAGTTGAGATTTCTGTTGTAGCCTACAGAGAAATGTACGTCAGTCTAGGTGATCACGACTAAAACGTGAGCTATACCTCACAGTGGTTCTCAACCTTCCTAATGCTGCAATCCTTTAGTACAGTTCCTCATATTTTGGTGACCCCCAACCATAAAATTATTTCTTTGCTACTTGATAACTGTGATTTTGCTACTGTTATTAATCGTAATATAAATATCTGATATGTAGAAGAGTATGCGACCACAGGTTGAGCACCACTGTCTCAGGTTCCAGACTGTCCTCCAGGTGTGGATCCCAGGGAGAAAAGGGAACTAGGCATAGTGACATGACTTGGTGCATGGATGGGCTGAAGCTGCTCAGTGACGCTGGCCACTGCTCCATCCTGCCCCGGATGGTCCCTCTTCTTTGCTGCAGAGTTCCAAAGAGAGGCTGAGTCCGAGGGTAAGAAGAAAGGCAAGTTCAAGACCATGAAGGTGCTGAAGCTGCTGGGAAACAAGCGTGACACCAAAAGCAAGGTCCCTGCGGACAAGAGCTGACAGACAGCGCAGGAAGCAGACTTCCTCTCCTCTCCTGGAGCCTCCAGGCCAGAACAGCACTCTGCTGCCCTCAGACCTGCCAAGGGGGACAGTGACCTTGGGAGGGAGTCCCTGGGTGAGCTTTGGCCTCCTTGGGAGTCTCCAGCTGGTTTGGGCTGAAGTTTTCTTCTCTCTTTCTTCCCTGTGTCCCAGACAGCTGTGATTTAGCCCTGCCCACTCGGATTCTGACTCCAGATGCTGTGACAGGCCCAGGCGCAAGCAGGGATGCAGGGACTAGGCAGAGGCAGTAACTCTCCTTGTACTTCTGAACCAGGCCAGATGGAGTCTTCACTGTCAGTCCTGCCCAAGGCAGGCTCAGGCCACGACATGTGCACCTTGCAGCAGGCCAGCAACAAGGCTGGCTGCCTAACTTCTTCCTTCTCAGCCCTGACTCTTAGTCTCTGCCTTCCTGTCTCCAACACACGTGCCCTTGAAAGTCTAGTCTCTGCCTTCCTGTCTCCAACACACGTGCCCTTGAAAGTCGTGAAGTCATGTCCCCTCACTCAGGAGCTCTATGAAGTCTCAGATTCTGGCCCCTCAGTGAGTGCTGTTTTGTGTCAGTTGGGAATGAACTGCTTTCCTCTTCCTCCCAAGCTGTAGGGGGCTCTTCCCTTACCTCTCTTGGTTCATGGGAAGTCTCACCCACAACATGAGGACCTGGTGGTTGTGCTGAGGTGGTGACTCAGACTAGCCTAGAAAGGTGTGATTTTGGTAGGTGCTAACCTTTATTCTCTAAGGTGTTGTGATCTGACCTCTGATACAGGGTTTTTGCCCACCCCATACCCAGGGGATGGACCCATTCCTTTGTGTGGTTGTCTGTTCCCTCTGAGGACTGGTGGCATTCACCCCTGGATGGCCCTGGGAGAACAGTGCTGGGGTACATGTTTTCCCTGGGGAATATGCCAGGCAGCCTGTGGTCCAGGCACTGTTCTTGCTCTCGGCGTCTTCAGTGCCTGCCCCTCCCTCTGCATCCTGGGAAGGAGTGCGCTGTCTCTCAGTTGCTAGTGCCCAGTAGCCTTGGCCACAGCCACATCTGTGCCCTTTTGCCTGTGTGTGCTCCACCTCTTGGCCAGGTGTCTGGCCACCTGGGAGGGGCTGGGCTGTCCACGCAGTTGGGAACTTGACCACAGTGCCTCCCATGGGACAGGATTCCCTTCTTGTTTGGGGAGAGGTGCTTGCACTCCCATATAGCCCCTGGCAGTCTTTGCAGATGCGCTGTTGACCTGGAGCCCAGGCCACCACCTCAGGTTTTTCAGAAGGGTCCTGTGACCCAGCTGCTGTAACCCAGGAGAGGGCTCCACCAGGCTGTCTCAGTGTTGATCATAGTTCCCATGTCTCCAGGGACCAGCCCTCCTCACAGAAGTCACCTGCTGCCTGTGAATGTGGGCACAGGCTTGCCACATCTTGCTCACTTTTCAAAAGAAACCCAGAATCCAGTTTCTGTACAGGCATAATCTGTAAATGTTGCCATCTATTTGAGTTTGCCACTGTAGGCAGCACTTGCCCTGGCTTTTCCAGTGTGCTAGGCCTGGGCTGGAGGCTGTGTCCCTACTGATTGATGCTATCTGCTGGCTCTTGTGTAACAGCCATGGTTATTCTTCAGTAAGAAGACAGATTATATGTAGCAGGTGCAGGAAGTATTTCATTTCTAGAGACGGAAATGATGGGATACTAGTGAGGTCAGGCTGTTCAGAGTCACAACCTGAAGGACACTGCTGTGCAGTAAACCAGTTGTGGGGAGCGAGGGCATACCAGGTGGGAGCAGGGCTGTTTCCTTATTGAGTTCCTTGACCTTCAGGCTGGGACCTCGGGAGCACGTGAATGGAACTGGAACCAAGGCTGTGGCACCTGCCAGAGCCCTTTTAGTATGGATCCCTCCTTTTATGGTTCTTTCCTTAGTCTTCATTTGGTGGAAGTCATGAAGTTGACCTTTAACCCCAAGTGGGCCCCTCAGCAGTAACTACCTGGATGGAGTGTCTTAGTGAGACGGGTGTTCACACCGCAGAATTGAGGGCTAGCACTGACGACAGGCTGCTCAGGAATCTGTTTCCCTGCTCCTCTGGAAATGTGCAAACAGCAGTTAGAACCCATGTGCGCTGGACGGGTTCTGATTCTGAACAGATTAAATGTGTTTATTCCTGTGTAAACAAGGCGGCACATGTCATGGCCAAGTTAAATGTGTTTTATTGGCCAATTAATCATTGTGGTCAAACATTTGCCCAAGGCTACAAGAAGGCAAAGAAACAGATCCTAAGATACAGGAAGGACAGAATCATGTTCACAGAGCACCTGGAGGACAGCTGTGGTGTGGGAAGAGCCAGAGAGAGGCAGATGTCCATGGTATGTCTGGGCTCTTTCCCCTGAAGAAGGTGCCAACACTGTGGCTGTGACAGTGACTCAGAGGCGTCACTGAGGCCTCTGCATCCCTGGGCAGTGCAACATCATGATCTGGCGTGGTCTCTGAGGGTGGGCAGACCTGGGGACGACACTGCTTGGCAAAGCGAAGGCTCTGGTGGTCACACTGGGCTGGCCCGCCCTTGTCTAGGATTAGGTGGTGGCCAGAGCCTTCCTGAGCCTCTCGCTTCTGCTGCGGTCGATGTCCTCCATTTCCCTTATTTTCTGCAAAGGGCCACCAGGAAGATGGCTGTCATGGCAGGACACCATGGTGGGAGCTTGCCACCTGAAAGGCCAGCTGTGGTGCTGGCTGGGGCTCCTCCCATTTGACTCTACTCTTCCCCACTTTTGGGCTTTCCTACCTGGGAGATTTCAGCCAGGATGATTCCTCGGTATTGCTTGCCCTGTCCCAGAGCCTCCATGGCAGCCAAGAATTCTTTCCTGTCCTGGACTTCCTTCACCACTGCACAGAGGGGAAGGGCCATCAGTGCACAGGACAGTGGGAGTGCACAGGGGCCCAGCCAGCACATGGCCTCTGAGGGAGAGCGGGGCGGGGTGGGGGAGGGGGTCTATAGCAAGTCATGTTGTTCTCTTGTGTAGTCAGTTCTACACACACACACACTCACATTCTTCAAACCGGTCCACCTCGGGAGCTGGGTCCTCTTGTTGCACATGTGGAGCCGTTTTCCGTTCCTCTATGTCCTTCCCAGTGGCAAAGATATTTTGGAGTCTTCGTTTCTCCTTCTCCAGATCTCCTGTAGGGCCCAGAGATGGTCTTGTTAAGAGGGAAGAGTAGTTGTTTCCCTTACACGCTGAGTGTTGGGGTTGAGAGGAGTTGACTCTGCAGATCCAGCACCTCCCTTGGCTGTTCCAGAGCAGATCATGGCAGGTTAGCAGTTGAGACAACCAAGAAAAAGCTTCAGTGCAGAGCTAACAGAGAATCCAGAAATGCAGGCCTCCGAGGTGACCTGTGTGTAGGGAATTGTGAGGATCCCGGGGCATCTGGGCCAAAAGCAGTACTAGAGGCCAGGAGGAGGGGGTCCCAGATGCGGGCTCAAATACAGAGGAGATGAACTTGAGGGACCATGTATCCCTCTGGGATTAGGATTAGGAAAACTGGATTAATTTGAAAAAAGCTATAGGATGAAGAGGGCTATCTGTCTGGGTTTTGTTACCCACTACTGGAATGGTGCTGTCTGTCCCAGGCTTCTGTGACCCCAGAAGACAGAAGAGAGCCCCTAGCCCAAGACCATCCATCACTTACTGGTGGCCTGAGGCTTGAATTGCTCATGGTTGTATGCCCCATTGGCTTGACACATGCTGGCAGGCCGGAGGTGGGAGTGGGTAGCCAGGATGGGAGGCAGGTAGATGGTTGTAGCTGGCTTCTTGGGAGGAGAGCCCCTCTGGCTGGATGTTGGGTTGCACTGCAGGGGCAGAGGGGCTCCTCCTGGAACAAAAAGGTCAAGTGACGGCACCTGTTTGTCTTTCTTTTCGAAGAGAAATGGTATTTGCCAATTAGAAGTCAAACAGTGTGGACAGTCCAGCCCTCCGAGCCTGCTCCTCTACAGGCTGTGCTAACAATTAGGTGGTCGCTCCCTGTTCTTGATGCTTCTAAAACACATTCAAGGATGTTTTTTGTTCAATATGTACACAAACGGTTCTTAAACACTGGATCACACTGTATGGTCAATAACAGACCCTTTTCACTTACCAATTTATCATGACCAACTTTCCATAAAGACACATTTATATGTAACTTATTTTTTATAGTAATCTACTAGTTGTTAGAATGATTACACTATTTATTCAGCTAGTCATTCAGGTTCTCTCTGGGTTTGTTTTGTTTTTGTTGGTTGGATTTTTACTACTTCTGAAAATGCTGCAATAAACATTCTTATACACTGAGTCTTTGGTGTGGTGTTTTTATTTCTCTGTGTGTGGTTTTTGCTTTAATGTGCTGTGTGCATGCATGTCTGTGTATGTGTACAGGTCAGGGAACAACTTGTAGGAATCAGTTCTCTCTGACCATGTGTGTCCCAGGGATCAAATTCAGATTGTTACACGTGGCAGCAAGCACCTTTCCCTGCTTTACCATCTCACCAGCCCTGTGTTTTGTTTTTTGCTTTTTTGATGTTGTTTTTTGTTTGTTTTGTTTGTTTTGTTTGTTTTCTTAAGACAGGGTTTCTCTGTAGCTTTGGAGCCTGGCCCGGAACTTGCTCTGTAGACCAGGTTGGCCTCAGACTCAAAGAGATCCACCTGCCTCTGCTTCCCGAGTGCTGGAATTAAAGATGTGTGCCACCACCACCTGGCAGTTTTTGCTTATTTTAAAGGCAGGGTCTATCCAGACTGGCCTCCCAACTCCATATAGACCTTAAACTTTTGATCCTCCTGCCTCTATCTTCCAAGTGCATGGATTGTAGGTATTTGCCACCACACCTGGTTTCTGTGGTGCTGGAATGCATCAGGGCTTGGTGCATCTGAAGCAAGGGCTCTACCAACTGAGCCAAAACTGCAGCCCAGATTGTGGTTGTAACAGGGAAAGCTTTTGTAAAAGGGTAACATTGAGCAGACAGTGAAGGGTGATGAGCTAGACTTGCAGTTACTTTGAGGAAGACTGTTCCAGGTAGAACAGCTGGGGTGAAGGCGCTCAGGCACCGTGTACCCAGGTATCTAGGTAGCAGCCAAGAGGCTAATGGGGTGGGAGACAGAGATCAGGACTTATGGAAGGTTCTGGAAAGAGGATTTTATTCTATAGCGTAGCAAGCCGTAGGAGGGTTTGGGGGAAAGTTACCCTTTCTGCTGTTGAAAGTTCCCATTCATGGCCAAGGGTAGGGTCAAGGAAAACAGCTATTCAGATAACATGCAGCATTGGTGAGGAGCAGGGAAGACAGGTTATCAGGGTCAGGTTGTAGCTTGCAGGGCTGTTGACCAGGTAGGAGGGAGAACAAGGGCCGTCAAGGATGACTGGGTTTCTGTGCTGTGGGCTTACAAGTGTGTGCCTGCCTTTACTCCCCACTCCCCCACTGCCTTCCCTTCATGGAACCAAGCAGATACCATTCTCAAGATGATCCCATGCCCCAGGTCTGCCTCTCCCCTGAGCAAGCAAATAGTTACAGCCTCAGTGATGCTGGACATTCATATCAGGGAGAGGGATCTGTGGCTTCAACCAAGCTATGAAACAGTGTTTTGCTTAAGGAAAAGTAGACAGTGAATTCCTAGGGAACAGCTTCAAGGAAGACTTGTCTTTCAAGGTGAACTTATTTTTATTTTATGTCTATGACTGTTTGCACATATCAATGTATACCATATATGAACCTCTTCTGGTGCCCACAGGAGTCAGGAGAGGATCACTTCGCACTGGAGTTTAGATGGGGGTGAGGCACCATGTAGGAGCTGGGATCTGAACCCAGAACCTCTGCAAGAGTACTAAGTATTCTTTACCACTGGCTGGTCAGTATTCCTTTACACTGTGTGAAGATGTGTCAGTGTGAATGGTTTCATAAAAAGATAATGGCCAATAGCTAGGCAGGAGGTATAGGCAGGACTTCTGGACAGAGAGCTGCAGAGAAGAGGGCAGAGTCACCAACCAGATGCAGAGGAGAGGTGAAAGGCACAAGTCGTGTGGCAGCATGTAGATGAATAGAGCTAGAGGGGCAAGCCCAAGCCCTTGGCTGAACTTCCATGATTAGGTTTCCGTGTAGTTTGTGGGCTGCCTCTGCTTCCTAAGTGCTGGACTAGAAGTGTATATAATCATGTCTGGCTTTATCTCTGTCCTTTGAGATGAACTCCCCTTCCCTTTCACATAGAGGAATATTAAAGATATATCCCTGGTCCTCTGTCCAGGAAGTCTCTAGAGTGACTGTCCTTACTTCTCATGGTGTCCAAGATGTGTCGTTGCTGGAAGTTAGTCAGTTTGGACTCCTTCATCATCACTGCAAAATAAAACACTGTGAGACCTCCTGAGCTGCAGCTGAACCCCGCATCTCCCCCACGTCTCAGCATGTCTCATCTTGCCCAAACTCCACACTGCAGCACTGCTCCCCAACTCCCAACTAAGCACGCATGTTCTTCTGCCTGCTCCATTTTCTCTAGTGCATGTCACATTTTTAGTTTTTTTCTTTTTCTTCTATATATTCATCTATCCATTTATTTATTTATTTATTTATTTATTTATTTATTTATTTATTTATTATTGGAAGGGTCTTACTGTGTAGCCTGGCTGTTCTGAAACATGGTATATTCATTGAGCAGGCCTCAAACTCACTCGCCTATGTCTCCAGAGTGCTGGGGTTAAAGTCATAAGCCACTATATATGGATTTCTTTTTTTTTTTCCTTCTTTCTTTCTTTCTTTCTTTCTTTACTTCTTTTTTTGTTTTTCGAGACAGGTTTTTTTGTTTGTTTGTTTGTTTGTTTTTAGCTTTGGAGCCTGTCCTGGAACTAGCTCTTGTAGACCAGGCTGGACTTGAACTCACAGAGATCTGCCTGCCTCTGCCTCCTGAGTGCTGGAATTAAAGGCCTGCGCTACCACCGCCCGGCCTATGGATTTTTTTTAAAAAGTCTTTTTTGTTTGTTTTTTCGAGGCAGGGTTTCTCTGTGTAACAGCTCTGGCTGTCCTGGAATATGCTCTTGTAGACCAAGCTTGCCTTGAACTTACAGAAATCTACCTGTCTCTGATTCCAGAGTGCTGGGATTAAAGGCATGTACCACCACTGCCCACCTAAAAAAGTTTTTTTTAAGGCTTTTATTTATTTATTTATTTATTTATTTATTTGTTTGTTTGTTTGTTTGTTTTGTTTTTTCAAGACAGAGTCTCTTTGTGTAGTCTTGGCTGTCCTGGAACTCCATCTGTAGGTCAGGGTGGCCTCAAACTCAGAAACCCACTTGCCTCTGCCTTCCGAGTGCTAGAATTAGGGGCGTGCACCACCACCCGGCTTTAAGATTTTGTGTGTGTGTGCATGAGTATGTCTATGTGTGTATGGGTGCCTGTGGGGGCCAGAAAAAGGCACGGAACCTCTAACGGTGGTTTCAGGCCACCTGACATGCTTGTTGGAATTGAATTGGGTCCTCCATAATTGCAGCAAGTGACCTCTGAGCTATCTCTACAGCCTTTATTGTATTTTATTTTAAAGACAGGGTATTACTAATTATCTAATTATCCCGACCAGTCTTTTTTTTTTTTTTGGCTCAGGCAATCCTCTCAAGCGGCAAACTTGCATATCATTATATCTGCCTAAGACATACACATTTTTTTTTTTTTTTGGCTAATATGGGAACTCGAGTCTTCTTGAAGAACAATACACGTTCTTAACCACTGAGCCGACTTTTCCAACTGTAACATTTTTGTGTGTCCTGTGCTGAGATCGAAACCCAGGCTTCATGTATGCCTAGCATACATGTTACTGAGCTACACCCCAGCTCTATAATTTTTTCTTGTTAACCTCCTATACTGTTAGCTCTATGGAAGCAAGAATTGTTTGCTTTTCTGCAATCCCCTAACACTTTACTTCCAGTATGTAGGAGAATATGAAAATCACATATCAGGTGTTTTAGTTGTTGGATAAATGAATGTATATATGCTCATCCATGTATCAGAGGCTGGCGCCACAACTGTGAGTAGAAACAGGCACTTTCTCTGCCTGGGGGCATTCACCATTTAGAAGGTGCTGGCTGTAGGGATGGACAGATGGCTCAGCGGTGAAGAGCACCAGCTGCTCTTCAGGAGGACCTGGGTTCAGTTCCCAGCACTTGCACGGGGCTCACATCTGTTTGTTACTCCAGTACCAGGGAATCTGGCACCCTCACAGAGGTATACATGCTGGCAAAACACCAATGCACAAAAAATAAAAAGAAATAAATCTTTTTTTAAAAAAGGTGAGGGGCTGGAGAGATGGCTCAGAGGTTAAGAGCACTGGCTGCTCTTCCAGAGGTCCTGAGTTCAATTCCCAGCAACCACAAGGTGGCTCACAACCATCTGTACTGAGATCTGGCGCCCTCCTCTGGTGTGCGGGCATACATCGAGGCAGAATGTTGTATACATAATAAATAAATAATTTTTTTTAAGGTGATATCTGGGAAACCAAAAGCCTATAAGACGGACTATATATTGTGCTAAGCCCAGGGAAGGCAATTGGATTTGGTACTGGAAGTTTTCACTGTGGTGAGGAGAAGTTAGGTTTCATTGAACGTGCAATGTAAAAGATGAGGTAACCACCCCAAAATTCTCCGTCCTTTGGACTTTGGTCCTCTCCTGAACTTTTCTTTATCCCAGTGTCTTAAAGAAATCACCACCTCTCCTGTAAAGCACTGACCTCTGAGCAGCTCGCAGGTCCCCGGGGTGTAAGTGACCTGCTTAGGGCAGCGCCGGAACCCGGTTCCTTTGGACACTGCGCCCACCCTCTCCTGTGAAGCCATGGGAGGGCCCTAGGAGGGAGAGAAGCAATGACCAGCCCTCGCGTCGCAGTCCCGACCTCTCATCGCCAGCACCCTGGGTATCTGAGAAGCTGGTGCCCGAACCCTCGGCTCCGGACCGTGCAGTGAACACAGTCCCCATCGGGACGGTCCCGGGCGGAGCGCTCACCCTAAGCGTGGCAGCGCCCTCCTGAAGGAGATCCTCGGGGAAGCCAGTGTGTTAGGGCCCGCACCAAGTGCATCTGGTTACTACGGTAACTAGCGTACACGCCCACGCGTGCGCACTCGCGTCACGTTCTTGACTGCCTCCAGGAAGTGATTGCTTTTGGGTCACGGCGCAGGCGCAGACCGCGGGTAGTGCCGGGGACGACTGAAGCGCGCGGTTCACTCTTGTGCGGTCCCGAGCCATCAGTGCGGTGAAGGCATCATGTCAGACAACGAAGACAAGTGAGCGCGGGCTCGGAGGGGAGGACTTCGTGGTGCGAGCTGGGTGCTTGGAGCACAGGCTAGCCCAGCTACGGGGTCTGTGGGGGTGAAGTCTTGAGAACTTCCTACCTCGCGGAGCAATGCTCCCGGGACAGTGTGCGGAGTTAAGCCCTCTGGGCACCCCCTTTCAGGAAGGGAATGCCGGTGGTGTAGTTCGTGTAGTCGTAGAAATAGGAAGAAGCTATCCAGAGATGGCCTGGGAGGCTGGGAGCAGGCGCGGGCCTGTAGCATAGGTGGCCAGAAGTGGGCTGAACTCTGGATATATATTTATTTTATTTATCTGGAGACCAAATCTCATTGTATACCAGGTGGTTCCACTTTAGCAATCCGTCTTCCAAATGATGGGATTAAAGCGTGAACCACTATGCCTGGCCCCTGGTATACACTCACACTTATACACAGACACATATATGAGAGAGAGATGGTATTCACATATACACATACAGACACACATACGAGAGAGAGAGAGAGAGAGAGAGAGAGAGAGAGAGAGAGAGAGAGAGAGAGAGAGAGAGAGAAAGTCTCAGCTATGTAGCCTTGGCTGTCCAGGAACTCACTGTGTAGGCCAGGATAGCCTCAAACCTAAAAAAATCCACCTGCCTCTACTTCCAGAACAGTGGGATTTATAGGTCTATGTCACCATGTCCAGTTCCTGGATATATTTTCCTCTTTTTTTTTTTTTTTTTTTTTTTAGAGAGACAGAGAGAGTCTGTCTACATGGCCCTAGCTGTCCTGTAAGTCACTGTGTAGATCAGACTGTCCTCAAATTTACGGAGATCCGCCCGCCTTTGCCTCCTGAGCACTGGGAGTATAGGGGTGTGCCACCATGCCTGGCTGCTGATATAGTTTAAAATAGAGCCAAGAGGATTTCCTGATGGCTGCATGTGTTAGGTCAAAAGAGAAGATAAACTATGGGAGTCCTAAAATAGATGTAGCTGTCAAAACTCAGAAATAGAAGCTGGATATGGTGGGCATACCCCTGTAATCCTAGCACTGGGGGGGGGGGGCTAAGGCAGGAGGATTGCTGTGAACAGATGTCAGTCTGTGCTGCGTAGCGAGTTCCAGGCCAGCCTGAGTCACATAGTGTACAGAGTGACGCTGTCTCAGAAGCAAGCAGACAAAACGCAGGAAAAATACAGTGAAAGCAGAGACGTGTGTGTCAACCAGGGTTGTGTGGACCCCTAGAGAGGAGGTGGCTAGTGAGTGACTGGGGAAAAGGGGGAACCCAGGAAAGGCTGAGGAGGTGCTCCCCCTGAGTGTGAAGCAGGAGGGAGGAGCCAGATGTGCCAGCTGTTGGCCGAAGACGAGTGAGACTGGGAAGGAGTTAGCAAGGAAAAGATCATTAGTGAAGCTGACTGGTGCACGCCTTTAATCCCAGCACTCGGGAGGCGGAGGCAGGCGGGTCTCTGAGTTCGAGGCCAGCCTGGTCTACAGAGAAATTCTGCCTTGAAAACAGAACAAAAGGGTGGTGGTGGCGCACGCCTCTAATCCCAGCACTCGGGAGGCAGAGGCAGGCGGATCTCTGTGAGTTCGAGACCAGCCTGGTCTACAAGAGCTAGTTCCAGACAGGCTCCAAAACCACAGAGAACCCTGTCTCGAAAAATTAAAAAAAAAAAAAAAAAAAGAAAACAGAACAAAAAAGTAATCAGTGAGCAGCAGAGCTTGGGGCGTGGTGGAAGTCTCACCGAGGTTAGATTATCTTCTCTTCACAGTCGTCATTTCACCTCAGGGGTAGGGTGATCGTGGTAATGTTCTCTGCTGGGAATTAATGCCCAGGGATTTTGTGCATGCTGTGTATACACTACTTTAGCGACACCTCCAGCCCTGAAGTAAATTTTGTTTTTGTTCCTGAGACAGCATCTCCCTATATAGATAGCCCAGGCTGGGCTTGAACTTCTGCGCCTCCTCCTCCATTCCAAATGCTAGGAGTATGGGAGTGTAGCATCACACTCACAGATGTATAGCTTCCCCCTCTACATGGGGGTGGGGCTTGTCCTGCACTGGAGACTGGAGGATGGCTTTAGTGATCACCAGCACTGCTGCTTGTCCAGGGAGTGAAAGCTCTGCTCCTGGTACCGTGTTGAGCAATACTAGCTTCAGGGGAATTGACACCCCATTTCTGGCTTCCACAGGCATCTGCACACTCGTGCGTACACTCACATTCACACACACAAACACATAGGGAGGCAGAGGCAGGCAGAGCTCTGTGAGTTTGGGGCCAGCCTGGCCTACAAGAGCTAATTCCAGGACAGGCCCTGTCTCGAAAAACTGAAAAAAAAAAAAAAAAAGTCCTCAGACCAGAAAAGTACTTTGTTACGAGCTGATCGCAGTAGTTCATAGAGAGGGGAACAGTGGTGAACAAGTCCTAGCAAAATTGGGGGGCAGACGGGACAAGATTGAAGGCATACAGCGAAGCCAGAGATTCCCTCATTGAGATTTGCGGTCCCTCCTACATCACACCTGATACACCGAGCTGTGGCTCTGATTCTGGCAGGTGACGCTCTAACCAGCTGTTTCTTCTGGCTTAGTTTTGATGGCGATGACTTTGACGATGTGGAGGAGGACGAAGGACTAGATGACTTGGAAAATGCCGAGGAGGTCAGTAGCCCCCCTCAGCCCTCAGCTTCTTGCACTGCAGCCCGGACACTAGACAGCGGGGTGGGTGATGGTTGCCGAACGGTTTCGCTGTTCCCTTTTCCAGGGACGTGTCTCCCACAGATACAGGCAGGGTTTCTCAGTAACTGTGGAGCCAGTTCTAGAACGCGCTCTGTAGACCAGGCGGGCCTCGAACTCACAGAGATCCACCTGTCTCTGCTTCCTGAGTGCTGGGATTAAAGGCGTGCGCCACCACTACCCAGTTTACAGATACACTCTTGGCCTTTGCATGAGCTAGACCTTAGCTTGGTCTTGGGATTGTTGTATCTTATTATGAATGGGTTTTTTTAGACTTGTTCTTGGTAGATAGCCCTAGAACTCAGCTGTTTAAACCAGGCTGGCCTCTAGCTCACAGCAACCAGCCTGTCTGTGCCGCCTGCGTGCTGAATAGGGCGTGGGCCCAGGTGGAACAGCTTTGCTCCCTTTCATTTGCTGCTCTACCCCAAACACTTAGAATACCTCGGGGCCTGTAGCAAGCACTCGGCAAACAGTTTTTATTTTATTATTATCATTATTATTTTTAATTTATTTAACTTTATTTTCTGTGTATTGGTGTCAGATTACCCTAGAACTAGAGCTACAGATGGTTGTGAGCTGCCATGTGGGTGCTGGGAATTGAACCCGGGTCCTCTGAAAGAGCAGCTAGTGCTCGTAACTGCTGAGCCATCTCTCCAGCCCCCACAATTTTTATCTTTTAAAAAAATAGTTTTTTTGGGCTGGAGAGATGGCTCAGAGGTTAAGAGCATTGCCTGCTCTTCCAAAGGTCCTGAGTTCAATTCCCAGCAACCACATGGTGGCTCACAACCATCTGTTGAGGGTCTGGTGCCCTCTTCTGGCCAGCAGACATACAGACAGACTATTGTATACATAATAAATAAATAAATATTTAAAAAAAAGTTTTTTCGTGCATGTGCACTTGCGTGTCTGTGTGCGGTACACTCACTGTGTAGTGCGGTGGAGGGGCAGAGCTACTCTCAGCGGTCATCCTCTTACGGTCTCCACCTTCTCTTTCAAGATGGGATCTCCCTGAGCTTGGGACTCACTGCGTCAGCTAGATGTCAGTCAGCAAGCCCCAGAAATCTTTCTCTTCTTACCTCCTGGTCTGTGGTTATATGCACACACTGTTATATACCCAGAGTCTTACATGGAGACTAAGGATCCAAATTTAGGTCCTCCAGTTTGGGCAGCAAGCTCTTTCCTGTCTGAGCCATACCCTAAGTTCGAATTCTTGGTTTCAGAATCCTGTAAACTCTCATCACAGGCTGTGCACGATCCTGGCAGCAGCTGGTGCTCTGTGCCTCTGTTTTCTCCTCTAGGTCAAGACTCTGCTATCAGAAACCCTTTGCTTAGTACCTCAGCATCTGTGGCCATGCTGGCGGATTATTATGTGTGTGTGTGTGTGTGTGTGTGTGTGTGTGTGTGTGTAGCAGAGGATGGAACCCAGGTGTGTGTATGTGCTTTTGTGCATGTGTGTGGAGCGGAGGGTGGAACCCAGGTGTGTGTGTGCTTGTGAGCATGCGTGTGTGTGGAGCAGAGGATGGAACCCAGGTGTGTGTGTGTATGTGTGCTTGTGTGCATGCGTATGTTTGGAGCAGAGGGTGGAACCCAGGGCTAGCCTGGACAGTATGTGTGGCAAGTTGTTGCTCAGTATGGGTGGTGACTCTTTCTTCTTACCATGACTGTCCTTGCCACTCGACCCATTGACTCAGTTGCCACCCGTGAAAGATCTGGTATTTGTGCAACTTCCCGTTTAGGGTGTGCTCATCACTTACAGGACCAGCCTTCTTTTCGGTGGGGCAGCTGGCTCTGGAGTCCTGACCAGAGTCTTCTTTACTGCTGGTTTGGAGAATTTGGTCAGGTTGGCTGGCTCTTGAAGCCCTTGGAATAATAGGGACCATGATTCCCGCCTATTCCTCACGGGGTAGTAAGGAATGGAAGGAATGGGGCATTAGTAGATGTCCTTGACATCCAGAAAGTGTTAATGGTGGTGGTGAGGTCATTGTCATCATCTTCCTCTCTGACCCAAAACTCACCCTGAGATGTCCCCTCTGTTTTCTTCTATCCAGGAAGGTCAGGAGAATGTTGAGATTCTCCCCTCTGGTGAGCGACCGCAGGCCAACCAGAAGCGCATCACCACCCCGTACATGACCAAGTACGAGCGAGCCCGTGTGCTGGGCACCCGGGCACTCCAGATCGCGTAAGTGTTGCCCTTTGCTGTCCTCACCGTAAGCCCCAGGCTGCTGATCCTGCCCAGCCCCTGTGTGCCAGGCATTGTGCTGGGCTTAGGGATCCTGTGGTGTAATGTAAAAAATAGGCCATGAAAAGTAACCACACAGGAAAAAAGTGTCAGTAAGAACCCTAGTCAGGCCTGGTGTCACAGACCTGTAATTGAAGACACTCAGGAGACAGAAACAGTGGGAGAATGGGTTCAAGGTCCACCTGGACTATGGGTTCAACACTACTCTGGGCAACTAGTAAGACCCCGTCTCAAGCTAGAAGTGAAAAGGGATCTGGGGACATAGCTCAGTGGCAGAGTGTCTGTCTAGCACGTGTGAGGCCCTGAGTTCAGATAATTCCTGTCAGTTTGCTGAAGTGAGATGAGGATGAATTCAGGGAAGGCCATGGTAGCCCTTCAGGCTTATACCCCTGCCTGTTAGGAGGGAGACTGGCCAGCCCAGTGGGGTAGGGAGGGCCCTTCACTTGGGAAAGCCTAAGAGCAGCAGTGGCTTCTGGGGTCTAGACGGTAGGCAGGCAGACTCAGGCAATCCGTGATTGCTGTAATCTGGAAGAGGCAGAGTTAGTGGAACTCTAGTGGGAGACCTGAGCCTGAGAGAAACTGCTGGACTTCTGACGTGGTGGTGTGGGGGAATGGCGGATGCTGCAGGACAGACCTGGGAGTTTAGAGAAAACACAGCCAGCGGAGCATTCTACCACCGGGTATGTGGAGACCTGCATGCTGGAGGCATAGAGCTGTCTGCATCCCCTCACAGGTTTACACAGCCCTGGGGAAAGATAACTGCGGTGTTGCCTTGATAAAGGGTTTTGTGTGTGGACGAGGTGGTCTTCAGCCATTCCTCAGGAATGGACCTTTCTTTTCTCTAGAACGGTTGCACTCTTGGCTCCTTTGAGTAAAGTTAGAGCCACCTTCAGGGACTACGGTCCTATTGGCCCATACTGTCCGTTATGGCACTCAGTATCTCCATGTGGCCATTTAGATTAATTAGTTAATTAAAAAATTGGCCCTGTGAGATAGCACATGTCTTTAATCTCAGCACTCAGGAGGCTGAGCCTGTGGATCTTTGTGACTTCAAGGTCAGTCTAGTCTACGGAGTGTGTTCCAGGACAGCCAGGTTACACAGTTAGATGCCATCTCAAAAACAACAAAAAGCCCCAAACCACCACCTCCACAACAGAAAAACCTACCCAAACAAATGAAAACAAAGCAATCCCCTCCCCCCAATAGTGGACGCATCTCAGGAATCAGGAGCATCTCTGTGGCTCCAAGACAACCTGACCGTCATATTTTTCCTTGGGGCTTTTGTGCACCTTCCCCTGAGGGGTCCATAACCTCTGGTGGTGCTCTGCCTGTTGTGAGGGACAGCCAGGCTGGATCCTGTACTTCCGCACTGGATGGGTAACCTTTGCTTAGGTGGTGAAATGCCTGCTTGGATAGCTTTTGATGGGGTTCGGTCCGGCCCACTAGCACCACCTGGTGGCTGATTTGCCCACATCTTGCTAACTGGGTGGGTGATGTGTAGTGGCTGCAGCACAAGACAGTCACTTGAAGCCCACACTTGCACTTGCATGTCCATAGATAGGGACACTCACTGATGAACAGATGCCCTTCAGGTGCTCCTGTTATGTATGGGGAGACCAGGCCCAGACAGGTCAGGGCAGCCGTGCATGTTCTGTAAGGCTTTGTATGCAGTGGGCATTACAGACGGGTCAATACAGCCATGCATGTCTGTAAGGCTTTGTATGCAGTGGGCGTTTCTTTTGTTTTCTTGGTGTTAGGAACTAAACCCGGGGCCTTACGTTCTATTGCCAAACTACACCCCAAGTTTTGGAGACATTTTGTTATTCAGGAAGGACATTTGGTTTCTGCTCTTGGGAAAATTTCAGGCTTTTGAGAGTAGCAGAGATGAGAATATTTAGTAATGAACTAGTCAGTGTTGCTCTCAAACTGGTTGGCCCCAGAGTCACCTGGCAGCTCTAAAGGTACAATCCTCAGAACCCTTACTGAGAAAGGACTGGAGAGATGGCCTAGCAATTAAGAGCACTTGCTGCTCTTGCAGAGGACACAGGTTTGGTTCCCACCATCCACATGATGGCTCACACCATCTATCCCTCCAGTTCCAAGCTGGGCGGTGATGGTGGTGTGCACACCTTTGATCCCAACACTTAGGTGGCAGAGGCAGGCAGATCTCTATGAGTTTGAGGCCAGCCTGGTCTACAGAGTGAGTTCCTGGATAGCCAGGGCTACACAGAGAAACCATGTCTTGAAAAAACAAACAAAAAAATATGTCCTGATGGTCTAGAGAAGACGTGGGTGTCACGTCCACCCTCGTTCGTCCCGCAAGGAAAAACGCAACACCCGGAGCTCTTCTTGCAGCAGTTTTCAGGACTTTATTCACAGCAATCTATCTCCTTCTCCTTCTCTTTCTCTCTCTACCCTCTCTCTCTGGGCAAACCTCTCCCAGCCCTTAAGTAGGCATGGGCTGCCAACCCCGAACTGTCAGGTGGGCACTGCCCATAGGCCCACGCATATGCAGGCAGCTGATAATCATTGCGTGATCATAGCATAGGTCAGGCCTTAGCCATCTCAGGAGTTGATTATACATCTCCATCAGGTGTGACACCACTCTGCTCGCTACAGTTCCTCCTTTTGTTTTGTAAAGCAACAGGCAAGAAAGAGTAGAGGTCTGATCTCTGTTAAAAATGGAACATGTACTAGTGTTTGTCCAGGTGTCATCCACTCAGAACACTAGACCTGTCCGGTGCCTTTTTACAGAGGTGGGAGTTAGACACCAACCCACATGCAATCAGACTTGCTCTTACATCTCTAGCCAAACTTGGGGAGACTGTCCTGTTTCAATGGCCGTGAAGGCCTGAATGATCATAACTGCATTGCAATGCTGTGAAACCCTTATGTGACAGATGCACCACAGGCATACCAGGGAGGCAAGCACCATTAAGCCTTGTTAGGGCTCCTACTCCCGCCCACTCCTTTAGATGATCCATGGAGTGATCCAGGAGGATAGTTCTTCTGCCAGGCTGGTATCCATGCGTGTAGAATCTGCAGTCACCATCGTCACCCGCAACTTTTCCAGTTGTTGTTCGAATTCACCAGACCAATTACCTAAAAGATAGCTAGACAATTCTTTAAATTTTTCATATCACACACAACCACCCCAGATACTTCCATTCACAGCCAAGCTGAGCCAATTGCCACAGCTGCGGCTGTGCTTGCGGTAGCAGCAAGGGCAGTCAGAACTGGTAGCAGAGGGGCCAGCACAGAGGAGAGGAAGGGGAGGCAATCTTGCTTTCCCCTCCCTGGCTTTCCTCTGCCTGCTCCTGTCATTAGGAGTAGCTTTGCCATAACCTCAGGAGCAGTTCAGCAGTCCCCTAAATAACATACCCCAGCTACCATACCCCCGTGGCTCATTTATTCCTGTCAGCTGAGTGCATGGAAGACACCTCCCTAGTGCACCTCTTCGGCTTCCCTAGCAACCCAGCTGATCCTGCTTCTGCTCTGAAATGGCCCCGCTTAAACCGTGTTTTAGGGAATTTGGGCGTTGTCAGTCCGTCTGGCTACTTCCTGCTGAGCGGGGACGTTGCATTCTTAAAGGTATTTACTACAATCTACTGCCATTTTCCAGCCAAGCTCGAACTCGGGTCGCAGCAAAGGCAGGGGAGAGGCGAGACTTCCTCCCCACCGAACTGTTAGGTGGAGGCTTGGCTGTTGAGCGGCCAGCCCGACCCTGGTCCTGGCTGGTTGCCCCGGGCTGGGACAGAGGTTCAGGCCAACAGATCTTACCCGACAGTGCTGCGCTTCTGCGCCCTGAGGCCCACGCTGGGAGTGGCCTAGCGTTCTGGCCTTGTGATCTTCAAGGCAGGTCCTGGTGTTTGCAGCTTCCAGACCCTCAGTGCTGCTTGGCCTTGGAGCCGCCTGGAGCTCCTTGGTCTTGGAGCTGCAGCTGCTTACACTCCACTGGAGGCCTCGGTAATTCAAACCACATGAAAATACCTCCCTTCCTTAGCGTACCTTGTTCAGCGGCAAAATCCAGATCTCTACCAGGCTTATCCCAGGATGACACATTAATATTGCCAGAGACGGCAAACCAAAGTGCAATTGTGTCACATTTAGCCAAAAACCTCTCCAATGCACTCAGTAACAGCTCGTTAAGAGCCAGAAAAATCAGGTGTGATGTTGAAGCGCCCATTCTAAACTCCCGTCCTTCCTTTTAGTTTCATTTTAAACCGTCCACTTTGGTCGTGGCTATACTTTCCCGCTCTACCTTTTCTACAGGTGAGAGCATAAAACCCGCATTTATTGCGATTCCTCAATCTTACCGTTACACCCCCTGCAGCAAGTTCTGGGCTCCACGGAGAGAGGTTTGGAGGTTCCCCGTACGAGGCCACCAATTGTCACGTCCACCCTCGTCCCGCAAGGAAAAACGCAACATCCGGAGCTCTTCTTGCAGCAGTTTTCAGGACTTTATTCACAGCAATCTATCTCCTTCTCCTCCTTCTCTTTACCCTCTCTCTCTCTGGGCAAACCCTCTCCCAGCCCTTAAGTAGGCATGGGCTGCCAACCCCGAACTGCCAGGTGGGCACTGCCCATAGGCCCACGCATATGCAGGCAGCTGATAATCATTGCGTGATCATAGCATAGGTCAGGCCTTAGCCATCTCAGGAGTTGATTATACATCTCCATCAGGTGTGACACCACTCTGCTTGCTACACGTGGGCCCTGGATTTATAGGTATAAGCCTGTCCAGGGTGATCAGGGGAGTTGTTCTTAGGGCACAGAACTGGAGGTGCCATCCCCTTGTTTAGTGTTGGGGCCCCTGCTTGGGCCAAGCATTGGCTGGGGAATGGGCCCTCACAGTGGCCATGTGTGGTCCTGGGCCACCAGCAGCTCATGGTTTGCTGTGGACAGTAGTCTGGTGTCTTTGGTGCCATGAATGGCACATGTAAACTCACAGGCAGTGAAGACTGTCATTCCCGGAGTGGGGACACCTGAGCCCTCAGGCTGTGGAGAGATGGTGCAGAATGGACAGGTGCCTCAGCTTCTTTTCTGTGGCTGTGACAGAATCCTTGGAGAAGGTTCCTCGCTCCGTACGTTTGGCTC
The DNA here is from genome assembly GCF_014885135.2 of Alexandromys fortis. Taxonomy (NCBI): domain Eukaryota; kingdom Metazoa; phylum Chordata; class Mammalia; order Rodentia; family Cricetidae; genus Alexandromys; species Alexandromys fortis. The sequence goes on along the minus strand of NW_026068041.1, from coordinate 1,362,466 downwards.
ACAGTTCTGGGGGTTGGAAGGTCTAAGAACATGACATCTGTGCCTGACGAGGCTTCAAGCTGCGTCATAGCATGGTAGAGGGTCACATGGTGAGACCAAGCAAGCTGGCTTGGGTTTCTCTTCCTCTTATAAAGCCTTCACAGTGGTCCCACCCTCAGGACAAAGGCCCCTCCTCTGTCTGATACTATCATCATGCTAACTTAAGAATGTAGGGGACACTTAACACGGGAGCGGGGAGGCATAAAAGTTTGTTTTGGGTGTGTGGATGGGGGCCAGGCTGGGAGAATGTGACCCTTCTGGGGTTGTTGCTGTGAAGGGCTGTGGGTTTGACTGATGTGGTAAAAATGAAGGGCCTCTTCTGATGGAGCATTACAGTTAGATTAATTTAGTGTGTTTCATAGGACACGTCATAGCACAGTGGTTAGGAACACATCTAGACTCTGCCTCTCTGCCTGTGTGTGTTTGAACCTTGAGTAGGTTACTCGCCTTTCTGTACCTCAGTTTCCTCACCAGAAAAAAGTCAAAGTGGGACTCCCCTCAAATGAACAGAGAATGTCAAGGTGGAGAACAGTGAGTGGCGTGGAGTCTTCTAGTCTTCAGTTTTCCCAGTGAGACAGGGATTATCTTCATTTTTAAATGAGACCATTGGGAGCTGGAGAGATGGCTCAGAGGTTAAGAGCATTGCCTGCTCTTCCAAAGGTCCTGAGTTCAATTTCCAGCAACCACATGGTGGCTCACAACCATCTNAGTTAGATTAATTTAGTGTGTTTCATAGGACACGTCATAGCACAGTGGTTAGGAACACATCTAGACTCTGCCTCTCTGCCTGTGTGTGTTTGAACCTTGAGTAGGTTACTCGCCTTTCTGTACCTCAGTTTCCTCACCAGAAAAAAGTCAAAGTGGGACTCCCCTCAAATGAACAGAGAATGTCAAGGTGGAGAACAGTGAGTGGCGTGGAGTCTTCTAGTCTTCAGTTTTCCCAGTGAGACAGGGATTATCTTCATTTTTAAATGAGACCATTGGGAGCTGGAGAGATGGCTCAGAGGTTAAGAGCATTGCCTGCTCTTCCAAAGGTCCTGAGTTCAATTTCCAGCAACCACATGGTGGCTCACAACCATCTATAATGAGGTCTGGTGCCCTCTTCTGGCCTGCAGACATACACACAGACAGAATACTGTATACATAATAAATAAATAAATATTTAAAAATAAATAAATAAACGAGACCATTGGGATGTGGACAGAAATCTAGTGGCTTGTTTTGGAGGCACAATTTAATCCGGTCTGCTGGTCTTCTCTGCTTAGTGGCAGCTCCCTGTATACTTCCACCACCACAGCTGCCTGCCTAGGTGACCTTGCTGGATGAGGAGCAGGACACCATAGTCACCTTCTCTGAGCCTTGTTTCTTGTCTCTCCAACCCATGTCTGTCCCTGCAGGATGTGTGCCCCTGTGATGGTGGAGCTGGAGGGAGAGACAGACCCATTGCTCATTGCCATGAAGGAGCTCAAGTAAGTCCCTCAGACAGGGGTCCTTCCTCCAGAGCGCAGCAGCAACTCTCGGCTTCTACGTCTGTGGAAGCTGGTGTTTGATCCTGTAGATCTCTGGCTCGTTCATAGTCAAGCCCCCGAGATGAGGGAGGGGGTTTCTGTGACACGTGCTTCTCCCTCCTGTTCCGTGCTGCAGAGCCAGGGCACCAGCCCTCATGTCCTGTGACTTCCCCACCACAGGGCCCGGAAGATCCCAATCATCATTCGCCGTTACCTGCCGGATGGGAGCTATGAAGACTGGGGTGTGGACGAGCTCATCATCACCGACTGAGCAGCGCTGTTGGACTGTGCCGGGCGCCATTTCTATGCCCATTTTATACATGTAAATAATAAACTTTGCCCTTCCTACCCCTCTGCGCCTGCTGTCTGCAGTGCTGCCACCTGCTGCAGAGAGCGGGCCCACATCGAGGTGGCCCTGTGACTGTTAGCTCTTTCTGAAGCACCAGGGACTTGACCCCGTGGGTCCTCCCATCCCTCCCTCTATCTCCCCATGCACCAGAGTGAAAGCTGCTGCAGGGGGACACCTCAGCTGCCTTCTCAGCAGACAGATGAGTCTTTGTGCCCAGGGAGCTGGTTGCCATGGAAACCCCCAATTTCCTTTCCAGTGGGGACTGGCTGCAGGGGCTTCTCCCTTCTCAGGAGTATCACAGAGCAGGTCTCATCAAGCCAGCCATTGTTCCTAGGGACCTGCCTGGAGCTCTTATCAAGGACTCAGATCCCCTTTCAGGAGTGGTGCCCTAGCAGGAAGTGTGGGGGTGCAGTGATTCCCCCACTGTCCCCAGGCAGAGCCCTGTTGGGCAAGTCAGCAACTGGAACAACAACCAAGCACCTGTCCAGCTCTGTCCCGGGCCAGTTCACATAGTGCCCTCCATGGCCATCTCTTTGCTCTGCCACCTTGTGCCTCTGCTTCTCAGACTTGAGCTAGGATGATGTGCTTGCTCTTGGGTTCAGCCTGAGCTCATTCGCAAGGGTCCCTCTTCTGTGCGTCCCACTTCCCACCCCTTCACATCCTGTGGCAGAGATGTGTGTGGAGCTAGGGATCAGGACGGTGGAGGCAGGAGGCTTGCTGAGTGAGTTCAAGGTCAGCCTGGGCTAGGTGAGACTTGTCTAAGAATTTGTTTTAGAAAAGAAGGCATGGACTCTGGCATAATTAAAAGGAAGACCTCTGGTCCACTGCAACTCCAAGGAGTCATGGCATGCCACATGGGACTGGGCACCCTGGTCAGGGTGGGAAGGATGCGTGGCACAGGAGTAGGAGGGTGCTTGCTGCTTTGGATGGTGGTTAATTCTGGGAGTCACAGACTTCGCACCCTACCACCCTCCTCCAAGCCTCTGGAATCCTTTAATCAAGCTGGGTGCTGAAATTTCAGCCCTGAAATGCCGCCTTTGTGCCGGCATCCAGGCAGCCACCCCAGAGTGCGGGGTCACTCTCTTGGCCCATTTCTCTAAATGGTGCCTTTGTTCCCTGCTGGGCTGCTCAGTATCAGATGTGATTAAAGGGAGATGGAGCTTGGGTAGGAGGGGGCGTTAACCCTTAGGGGATAGGGTGTAAGGAGACAGAAGAGGGTGCTTTCCCTCTCATCTTCCCCTTTAATTCTGCTCTTGGGAAGCACCTCATTCAACTGGCTGGGCCTGTCACTTGCCTGCATTGTCAAATCTGTCTCCTTAGGTTTAAGGTCATCTCCCCAGCCATTTAAAGAAACACCTGGCTCTGGAGCCTCTGCTGTGCCCGAGCGCATCCAAACTCTTCCAAGGGATGTGGACAGCCCACTAACGCTGGCTTCCACTTGCCTTCCCCCATGGCCATTTCCCTGCTACCTGCACCAGTGGTGATTGGATGATCAACCTCATGAGCTAACAGCCGCCCCCCATGGGCCCCTCCATCTTGCCAGCTTGTCTACAGTTCCCCATCAGAGCAGATGCAGTATGTAGACCGGAAGTGGACAAATGTCCTGCTTTTCAGTAGAGGGGCAAGTGAAGTTTGTCTATGGTTCCTGGTCTGGTAGATGTAGGGAATGCCCCAATCACTAGCCCTTGTTTTCCCCAGGGAATCGGCAGTCTCCTGTCACCTGCGATGGGTGAAGAAGGTAGTCTATGAGGAAGAGCACTGATGAGGAGGGGCACTCGGGCACATGCAGGCCCCCAGCCTAGTGCCTTCAGTGAAGATAATCAAGTATGTAGATGCATATGCCCAGACTTAGCTCAGGGGAAGCTAGGCCCCAAGATTTAATAAAGGTGGAGCAACGGGTCATGTCGTCCAACAGGTAAAGATCTAATAAAGCCCAATAAAAAAATACAGCTTCCATGTAGTTTGGGTGGTCTGATGCTGCATTTGATATTGTTAAAAAGAGCGAGGGTTTCATATACCAGGCTTCAAAGGAGCCAGCGGTTTGGGGGAGGTGACCAAAAGAGCTTACTGGTTACAGTGTCTAGATGGAATGGTGGGTCGTGTTCCCGGTACCCACCCACTCAGGGACTGATGGAGATGGGGGGATGATGTGGAACAGTAGACCTTGGAGAGTAGTTCAGGGCACGTGCTGTCGGGAGGGCACCAGCTTCCCAAAGCATCAGGCAACGGGAGCCACTCCCTCAGAGGCCTAATGGATGTATGTGCGTCCTTACGTATGTCTTGGCAAAGCCAGCAACTGGGGGCACACTAGGAGCTTTGCTGCTGTGAGATGTGTGGCCGTTGGCACTTCTTGTCAGCAACTTGGTAGAGATTCCCCTTGACCTTGGTGAGGTGAGCTTGGCAGTGGCATAGGTCACAGCCACTACTGAGGACAAACTCTTGGGGGGCGGGGACACACAGAAATGGATGGAGCTGCTTGGCTTAGACAAACCTGCTGCTGTGATAGCGTGGGCTCTCTCCTCTCTCCTCTCTCCTCCCCCCCCCCCCCCCCCCCCCCCCCCCCCCCCCCCCCCCTCTCTCTCTCTCTCTCTCTCTCTCGTGTGTGTGTGTGTGTGTGTGTGTGTGTGTGTGTCTGTGTGTCTGTGTGTGTCTGTGCGCTGGGGGAGGCGGTAGGTGGAGAGTGTGGCCACAGAAGGTCCATCCACACATTCTATGGACCCACCATCCCCAGGTCAGGGGAGAAAGACCCTAGGAATCGCTCACCTTTGCACTCTTCTGGCTGCTCCCAGAAAACCTTTGAAGAAGCACAGGTATGGGGGTAAGAGACCAAGAGACAGGCCAGGTCAGGCCACCAAGCAGGTGACCGGAAGTTTTGATTTTATTACTCGGAGTGCTTAATGCAAGTTAATGGGGACTGGGGTAGCTAGAGGAGGGGCGGGAGCATGGCGACTATGCAGATAAATAAGGGGCAGCGATGTGTTACATGTGGACTGGGGAGACAGAGCTACGTTCTTTATTAAGGTATCGCTGGAGCGAAGGGCACAGGGCAAGGGTGGAATGTACACGCAGGGGTTTAGTGTCCAGCCTGCTGCCAGCAGCCTGGGTGCTGGGCTCTGGGACTAGGGCCCGTGCAGCGCTAACTCTGAGCCTGGGGACTTGAGGCTGACACTCAGGAGGCGAGAGGAAGACCGGCTGAGTGGCCTCTGGCTTTCTGGGAGCCCCTGCCTCCTCACTTGGGGTGGGCCTTGAGGTGTGGGAGGTGGTGGGGAAGAACGTGGGGCTCTCCTCAGATAGACAAGGTTATTAACACAGAATTGAATCTGGGGACCTCTGCCAGTTCCTTCCTGTGTCCAGGTGTGGGGGGCATTGAAAAGACAGGAGCTTCCAGGGACTATCCCAGCCTACGCCCCACAAAGCTGTTCAGAGCTGTCCCCAATGAGTCCTCAGGACAGGACAGCCAGCTCTAGACTTTGAGGCAGGTCCCTGGCAGCCTGTCTCTCAGGCACTGTGACATAGCGGTGCTTGGGCCACTGAGCCCCTTGCTTTCTAAGGAGGAAACGGGAGTGAGGCCTCCCACCCTAATGCTTCCGACCTCCCTGAAGGAGTGAGCAGGACTTCTCGGGTCCTGGGGTAGAGGGTCATTTCTAGGGGCAGGTGGTCCCTCACCCTCAGTCTGGGGCAGCCATCAAGTCCTCCCCTGCCAGCTCAGTCAGGGCTGGGCCTCCCGAGCTGGGGTACGTGGAGGGCATCAGGGCAGGAGCTGGCAGAAACCTCCCAGCTGCTGTCGGCCTCTCAGCCTCCCCTACTGCCCCTGCCAGGCCTGAGGCTGATGGGGAGCAGGGCACACAGGCTGGGGGAAGGTGGGGACTGGTGGTGGCAGGGCCCCCTCTAAGGTCGGGACAGAGTCGTATATACCGGCTGCTCCCAGTGTGTGGGACTGTGGGACTGAGGCCCCGAGGGGCTGGGGTCAGAGATGGCCGTATAGAGGGGCCGTTGAGAAGGCCCCATGTAGGAAAAGGCTGAGTAGAGGCCAGAGGCCTGACCTGCATGGCCGTAATAGGGTCCTGAGGGCTGATGGTCAGAATAGTCGAACTGGGGGCGTGAGATGGAGGGGAAGGCGGAGCCGTAGTGGGGCAGACTGAGGGAGGTGTAGGCGATCTGGGAAGTTGACGGCTGGTCAGTGTAGTGTGGGGGTCCCTGGGGGCCTGTGGTCTCTGTCTTCACCTGGGCTTTGGCATCCACACCAGGGGGTGAGACTGTGGGCAGAGCCACACCTGGTGGCTTGGAGATCCAGGCAGAGTGTCCACTGGCCACAGCCAGGGCACTGCCCAGCCCGTAGCCAGCTGCTGAGTAGCTACCCACATGGCCTGGGTGCCCATTGGGTGGCAGGTATTGGTCCAGCTCAGTCACATCAAAGGTCTCCATGTTGGACATTACCTCGTGACTGATCTCTCCGATGTCCACGTTGCCGAAGTCGATGTGGGGCTTCCCGCCCTCCCCCAGGGAGCGCCCATCCCTTTTGGGGTCTGCCTTGCCGGACTGCAGCTCTGTCTTTGGGGTGGTTGGAGGGGTGGGAGGGCCATGGCTCTGGCCTGGATGAGAGAAAGAGAGAGAGAGAAAAAGAGAGAGAGGAGAGATAATGAGCAGGTTAGAGGCAAATGGACCCTAGAAGGCCTTGTGGCTCATCTCCAGGCAACAGGATGCTGACCACTAAGACCAGACATGCTGCCTAACGGCGGAGTCTACTGGGTCATGCTGGGCTATCGTCCTGGGCCCTGCCTGCTCTTCAGAGCACCCTTGATATCTGCTGGTCACTTTCCCTGTCTACTTTGGACTGTTACCTCTTACTACCTCAGCAGCACTGTGGCCTCAAGCCTGGCTACTCCCTGCCCTGCTGCCCCCTTGGCTTTGTCTGTTAACTTTCTCATCCACACATCTCAGCAAATGCTCAGGGCACTGCTAAGTGCCAGGCCAGGTGTACCAGATCCTAGGAAGAAATGGAAATAAAATCAGGCCCTGTCTCCAAAAGCTTGCAGCCACGGAGAGAGAAGAGCCCCCACAGGGTTCTAGATCAGTGGGCCCTGTGTGAAGGCTCATGCAAAGGACTGAGGGAGTGAGAGAAGGAAGCCACCTGCTGTCTCAGGGATTTGGGGGAGTCTCAAAGGGGCTCAGATGATGAGATCACATGGAAGGAAGGTGACTGGACCGAGCATCCCAGCACAGAGGAGCAAATCCACAGCACAGCGTTGTAAGGCCAGCAGCTGCCGGGGCAGATTGCACCTCAGCCGTCACACTGGAGGCAGTGCCAAGTCCTTCATTAGCCAAGGGCTGCGGACTTCAGGAGACCTACCAAGGCTTGAATTCTGGCTCTGCCATTCACTGTGTGACCCCGGGAAAACCCTCAATCTTCCTTTAAGCAGTTTGTCAGTAAAGAGGAGATGAGACCAGGGAGCGTAGGTACCGTATCTTGGGGAGATGAGACCAGGGAGCTTAGGTACTGCATCTTGGGGAGCCTGCTGTGATTACAGCCTGGAGTTGGATCATTCTTGGACAGATAGATGCTGCCGCCTGAGTCTCAAAGAGGCTCTTCCTATGCTAGTTCCTTCCTATACGTTATTCACTCCATTCTACTCCATCCCTACTCCTCCTCTAGACTGTAGGCTCCTAAGCCAGGGACCGTGGGCTTCTCCTGGTGGCTCCTGGTACCTGACACAATGAGGCCTTAGCCAGAGCAGCTCTCTACTCTGTGAGCACTTCCTGCGCGGCACACTGGCGCTCTGCTCATGAGGAACGCAAGCAAGCAAAACATCGCCCACAGAGTCCCATCACCTGGGCTCAGACCTCAGCTGAGGAGCAGGCTCTTTTTCCTGTCTCCTCATCTGCAGGACGCTGGTGAGGAGTTGCTCACCTCACCACAGCATTTCAGGCTGACTGGCTGGTGGAAGGGATCCACATATGCAAGGCAGCCTGGCACGCTCTGTGGCATGTGCTCAGCATCACCCCAGGGCAGGAGCCGGAAGAGGCAGTGGTTTCCTCTCCACCCATGTTTGATCACTCACCCTGCCTGCTTCTTACCTCTGGTTTCTCCAGACAGGGTTTCTCTGCATAGCCTTGGAACTCACTCTGTAGACTAGGCTGGCCTTGAACTCAGAGACCCACCTGCCTCTGCCTCGATTAGAGGTACCACCACCGTCTTTTTTGTTTGTTTGTTGTTTGGTTTTTGGCTTTTGACCAATCGTTTCTCAAAAGCACCAGAATCCCCACTGAGTTGCCTCCAGGTTCTGTCCTCCAGCTGGAGGAGCTGCACCCCTGGCCAGCCCTTCCCAGATCTCAGCTCAGGCTTCTCCCAGCCCCACTGCAGCTCTGCCAACAGCACACTGGTAGCTCCCGACCCAGCACTCACCTGAGGGGTGCTCTGGGTTCCCGTCTGAAATGGGGGAGCCTTCTTCCGGGTGTCGATGATCCAGGTGGGCACTCTTGTAGTGGGCCTGGATGGCAGCAGCCCCTCCTTGCTCAGCCTCCCCGCCTGGGCATTCTGCCTCCCCCTGGGCTGCCTTCCCATTCTTCCGCCGCCGAGGTTGGTACTTGTAGTCGGGATGGTCCTTCTTATGTTGCATGCGGAGCCTTTCAGCCTCCTCAATGAAGGGGCGCTTGTCACTCTCGTTCAGCAGCCTGGAGGTGGAGGACACCAGAGCTAGTGAGTGCTGGGGCACCCGGGTGAGCTTCCCTCTGAACTTCATTCCTGGGACGGGGAACCCAGAGGGCAGGCCCAATGTAGGACTGTGCCCTGTGGTTAGCTCCCAGAAAATGTCAGACCAAGGAGCCCCAGCCTGAGGTGGTTGTCATCTCTGTCCCCTACCTCTCAGTGGCTAGAGGACAACAGGAGCCACCAGCCTCTGAGCATGCGGTCAAAAAGGAGTTACAAGGGGCAGGTGTCAGTGCGAGCAGAGGGCAGTCGGTCCTGTGACTGAAGCCCCATTGAAGGGCGAGCTCCCTGGCGCACACCTGGAGGCGTGCAGACAGAAGCACACGGCTGTAGAGGAACCCAGTCTCTGCTACTTACTAGCTGTGTGCCAGACTTTGCACAAGTTACTTCTCTGAGTCCGGGTTTCTTCACCTACAAAACGAGGATGATAACACCTACTTCACCTGGGTGTGGGGTCACCAGAAATATATATAAATACACGAAGTGCCTGGGCTTGGGGAGGGGGGACCTAGAGGAAACAGGGGCTACTCTGATGGTGCCTGGGGAGGAGCTGCACGGGACAGCCCAAGGGTAGATCCTCAAGTCCAGAAAAATGATTTGGTGAAATTTCTATGTGGTGGGGCTGAGTGTTCTAGGTGTGAGCCCCTTCAATACGGGGGCACTGTCTCCAGAGAGAGATCTTGTGTCTGGACCTGGGAGTGACAGAAGGCAGAGGAATCTTGGGTCTCTTCCCAGACTCTGGGACAGACTGAGGCCAGCCCTCATGACGTGGAAAAGCCCTCATAGCAGTGCCCCCACCCATTCGACTCCAGCTTCGGGTCAAAGTTGAAGGGTGGAGGGTACCAGAACTTGTCTGCCCCAGGGTAAGGAAGACAGGGTGGGGCACCTTAAATAGGGGGAAAGAACAGATCCATAGACTCCAGACACAGGGACCACTGGTCCACTTTAAGGGTTTCTCTCCCTCCAGCACACCCAATTGGTGCCCTCTTCTCCTAGGCAACAGAAGACCAAGCCCCCTCTCCGGGATGGTTATGCCAGGCACTTTCTAGCCAGCAGCAGCATTCCTTTGCAGCTTAGCCTCCTGGTCTGCCCTGCACCCTCTCAGCATTCTCCAAGGGACCCTCTAGCTGAGCCAGACTCCATTAGAGTTAGTACACTCTCTGGATAGGTGGAGACCCCAAGTTAGGCCTTAGAAAGAACCACAGAGCAGAATGGTGGGGTCCTGTCAGCATGGATCCAGCACAGATGCTCCTGGGGTGGCTGGTGACACCGTACAGTCTCTCCTATCCTTCTCAGTGTCCCCTGCCTGGCTGCCAACCTGAAATCACCAAGAAAGTGGCAAGGAATGTGGGAGAGGGCCCCACATAGCAGAAGTGCAGGAAGATTACGACACTGGAGCCTACCATCACCCCCCCCCCCCAAGCTGCCCTGTACCCAGTCAGCCCTAACAGAAACCTGGGGGAGCCGTGGTGGTAGCGCCAATCTTAGCCAAGTCTGTGCAGGTCTCCTCATCCACCCCACACCATCTCCAAAGCCACCCTCTCCTCCTGTACAAACCCTCACATTCAGAGCTGCCCTTCTCCACTGCACGCCCCCTCCCCCGGCCAGCTTGGTCCTCATTTGCTCCCTCTTTCTACCTGCCTCTTGGTTTGTAATGGGTGGAAGGAGAAGGGAGGCTGATTCCCAGCCCAGTGGGCAGCTCCTAGTGGGGCACTGGCCGCTGTTCTATGTGTCCTCCTGCCAGGCCAACATGTGAGCAAGAGTCTGTGTGACTTGAGGCAGGAGAGGCCAATGAGGGCCCTACAGGAGGAGCTCGGCTGCAGCCTGGTCCCAGTTTCCTGGCTTGGACTGTACTTTCTGTACAGGTTAAACAGGACCGAACATCCCACAGGTCAGCACGTCATGGTTCCTCCCCAGATGGCAGCCAAGTTTAGTGTGCCAAGTGCTCACACGGCCACCCAAGACCTGTGTTCAAGTGCATTGATCCCAGACTCATGCACAGCTCTCTCCTCAGTCTGTGTTTTAGGCTGCTCTTCAGTTCTGTTGACCCAACCATCTATGCTCCTAATGTCCTTAGAGGCATGAGCTTGGAAAAAGTGTGTTCAAACCCTTGGAGCAACTGGCAAGCTCAGCTCACATTCCGGTGTCCCTGAGGACCCCCATCCAGGGCCTAAGCAGCCACCTCCCCTTGACACAGTCTTGGCTCCCTGGCATTGTTTTGCCACTTCCCATCCCTGGGGTGATCCTCGGCCATCCAGGCTTTCCTGCCTCACTTGCTCCAGGTGGAACGCTGTGGGCACAGTCTGAGTGGTAGCCAGGGATGAGTCTGCCTGAAGGGGACTAAGTCAGGGGTTCTAAAGTGGGAATTGGGACAGGGACAACGGAGGGACTCCATAAACCCTGGCAACAGATGGTGATTGGAGAGTTGGGGGGTCCATCTCTCAGTGCTATTACACGCCGAGACGGACCTTGGACAAAGGAGTTAGCCGCCACTGCCTTCCCTGAGCAAAGCTGGGCTCTGGGCTCATAGTGGCTGGGCGTCCAGCTATTGCCTGGTCAGGGCTGAGGAAGCTGGGGGAGGGGTGCCGGGCCTTCAGCAAGCACATGGCAAGCACAGGTCAGGAAGCTGCTTGCGGATGGCTCTGTTCTTAGGGAACGGTTTGCTTCTTCTGCTACTTCAAGGCCTGTGGTCTTCACACCAGGCCAACAAAGTGGAAGGAGCCGGCTCCTCTAACAGACCCCAAGTCTCCTCAAACATGGAGCCCCCTCCATTTTCCTGTTCTCTGCCCACTCCAGACCACTCCAGAGAGTCAAGTGTGACCTCTGTCACCAGAGAGAATGTGGGGAATAACCTCTGACAAGGATTGGTGACTGGACTCTGTCGCTGACTGACCCAAGTAGCCAAGACTGCCTCTTGGGCCTGTCTCTTGGAAAGTCTAGTGGGGATCAGGTGACCTCAGCAATCTAGCTCCTGCTGGAGCCCTTGTTCCCTTTGAACCTGGCCCAGGGTGCCCGTGGCGAGTAGGGGTGCTCCACACATCTGGGACTGGCCAGGTGAGCACAAGGGTCAAATTTGCTCCCTGGGAAAACGTTGCCCCAGAGACTTGAGGAGCAGCTTAGGTAGCCTAGGGTTCTGAGGGACCCTGGCAGGAAGCAGGCTTCCTCCTGGCTAGGGTGCTCAGCTCCAGTTCTTGAGCTTGGGGAAGAGGTTGCTCAACCATTGGGTGGAGCCCAGGGAGGGAAGATGGCGCCAAAGCTGGAGAAAGTGGAAAAGAGGGAGTAGCTTGGTGGCTCGGGGACATAGCTGGACCTGAGGGCCTCTTTTTGTGTGCCCTGTCCTGGGAATAAGGAAGCCCTCAGTGCAGAGGCTGGGGTCAGGAAGCTCTCCCAGGGCAGTTGGAGCAGGGACCCTGTGGGAGCAGGGAACTCTGCTTTCTCTGCCTTTCTTGTTTTCCTTGCAACCCCTCCTCCCCACAAGTTCTCCATCTGGCTGCTTCAGTGTCGCAAAACTGGTCTACAGCAAGACCAGTTCTCTCCCAGAGTTTCCCACATTCTTCGACCACTGAAACGGGTGGCAGCGGCACCCAAATGTGTGAAATGTGGGATTGAGTGGAGGTCATCAGAGCGTCCCACCACGCAATCTTCCCTGCCCACCACCCACAGAATTCCAGCCACGAGGGGGCGCCTCCCCGTCCGCCATCTCAGGATGGGGAGGCCTAGCCTAGGCCGCTGGGGTTCTGAGTTCCAGGGCAAGCAGCCCGAGGAGTCCCCCAGGAGCACTCTGGGTAGATGGGTGGGCAAGGTTACCAAATCTGGTCTTCTAAAGAGATGGTTGGCCCTAGGAGAGGGGCCTGGGCGATTCTACTCTGGGGCCCCAGGCTAGCCCTAATGCCCACGAAGCTAGGGCCTGCGGGGCTGGGGCGGGGCAGGGCTCACCTCCAAAGCTTGCCCAGCGTCTTGCTGAGCTCGGCATTGTGGAGGTGCGGGTATTGGTCGGCCAGCTTCCTGCGCGCCGCCTGTGCCCACACCATGAAGGCGTTCATGGGCCGCTTGACGTGCGGCTTGCTCTTGCTGGCGCCATTGACACGCACGGGCATGGGCACCAGCGTCCAGTCGTAGCCGCTGAGCACCTGGCTGACGGCCTCGCGGATGCACACAGGGAACTTGTCATCGTCTGCCTCGCCGTCCTGCTGTTCCTTCTTGACCTTGCCCAGTTCGCCGGGCCCCGGGCTGGCTCGCAGGCCCGAGCCACCGCCGCCGCCGTCGGGTCCCAGCGACGGCGCGCTGCCAGGGGACAGGCAGCGGGGCTCCTCGGAGCCCACAGGGCTCAGATCCACCTCTGATAGGTCCTGTTCCTCGGCCATGTCGCTCCCGGCCGCCGCCGCTTCGGCCGCCTCCCCCAGGCCCACCGCCGGGGTCCTCGCGAAGAGCCCAACGCCCACCTGGACAGGAAGGAGGGCGCTATGGAGAGGCGCCGTGCGCCACCCCAGGCTGGACGCGGATGTAGCCCCGAGGTGGCGGCCCTCTGCCCGCGCTAAATCCACTCGGGCCTGGGCCCGCGCACATGCCAGACCCTAAGTGGGTGCGTCCCGCCTCTATGTCTTCCCACCCCCTGATCCCAACCGTCTCTAGGTGTGGGTGGGTTTTTTCCTTAAACCTCCTCTTGGGTGGAGGTTTGTTGATGGAAAGGAAGAAAAACGGACCCTTTATTCGACTCTAATCCGGGCCCCTGGAATTTCCCACCTTTTCTCTCAACTCTCCTTCCCCTCGTCTGCCCTGACAGTCTAAGGAAGCTGGGTGGGGGGACGCATGCCTGCCTGTGGGGTGTCAGCCTCTCCCACCCCAAACTGGGGGGACCCAGATCCATGATAGCAGTCCTGGCCCAGGGGAGCGGTGCGCACTCACCTCCTCCGACCTCTCCTCCAGTCTGGGGCTCGTCCTGAGGAAGTGGAAAACCGTGTCCCAAGGTGTGCGGTCCAGGTCGGGGCTGGGGGGGCTGACACTGATGGACTGGGAGGGAGGGGCTGGGGGGCCCTAAGCCTCAGGCCACAGCCTCGTCTGGACGGAGCCTGAATCCTCACCACCAAACACCCTGGCTGGACAGCCCGAGACTGACTGAGCGACTGAGCCGCTGCAGACGGCTGGGGAAGGAAGGAGGGGGAGGGGAGGGGGGAAAAGGAGGGAGGGAAGGGCAGAAGGTGGAGCCTCCAGCGCTGCCTTCATCCCCAGCACCCAGGACGCCTCTACTCTGCCCAGCTCCCCCCCCCCCCCAAGCCCTGCCGGCACTGCTGCCTAGGCCCGTCTCCCTGGCCTAAGCTTGGGTTTGGGCAGCTGGTGTGAGAGTCGGGGCACTTTACATCTGGGAAGGGAGAGATGCAGGTGGCGCAGTCAGAACCTGTTGTCTGGGACCCTAGACCTCTGCCGCAGGTCTATCAGCATGGGCTGTTGACAAAGGACTAGGGGGAGATGTGAGGAAAGCTGGTAATCTCAAAGGGTGGCAGCCTGTGTTGCTTGATTTAAGAAATCCTACTGAGTCCCACTGTGTGCTAGGGACCGCTGCCAGACGGCCTCGCTCGGTCACCCTCTCCTGCTCTCTCTCAGTGTATACAGTCAGAGGTCCTGACAAGGAGGTCCGCAGCTGAACAACCTTTGCCCCGTATGTACATATACCCAGGTTCAATCCATAATTCCCTCTCTCTAGATAGCAGCCTTCAGAAAGGTAGACCTGCCCAAGGTAGAGAGACACAGGAGGCTGAGGCCGGGTGGGAGAGGGTCCTCTTCAAGGGGACATGGAGGACTTTGGGGTCTCACTCCCACACTGATCTCTTCCTCTCCTGGGACAGGGAAGAATGGAAAAGTCCCAGCCCTAGATGTCATGAAGTCCCTCACTGTCCCACACTGAGAAAGGAGCTGCCCTGCCTCTGACCCCCCTTTCCTCTGCCCCTCACTCGCATCCTTTGTTCTTCCTGCCCCTCGCCCCAGGGTCCCTTCCCCTCATCCCTTTCCTTGGTCACACCTCCATAGGCTATTGTCCCATTCTCTTCTCAGCAAAGGCAGCCTTTCCTGGTTGAGTGGCTATGCAGAACTAGGGTTCCCACGGAGGGACAAGCAGAGGAGCCTGGGTCACACCAGTGGCAATATGTGGCTTCTCTGTCTCTCTTAGCTGGGCAAGGTCCTAGGCCCACACCCAACAGGTACTGTCTGGAGTCAGGCTGGAACTGGGGTCTGGAGAATCAAGGCCTCATGACTGGGGACGGCCCCAGGGTGGATAGTGGAACACAATGAGATAGTCACACAGGGCAAAGGCATGTCGAGGGGGTGGCAGACATTGGTAACACACACTCACACATGCTTGCGCACACACAACCAGCCAGACAATTGGGCCAGTGTGTCTGGGGCTGCAGAGCCCAGTGAATTAGGAGTTTGATAAGGGTTTTCTCTTTCTCTCGCTCACTGGCCTTGGACAATCTCCCCCCAGTTTTCCTCGACGCCACCCCCGGCGCTGCCAACCCTCCTCCCCCCGCCTCCCTTCTCTTCCCTGTGCCCAGACTCTTGTTCGGGGCCTTGAAACAGTGAGCTGTCTTTGTTCGAAATACAGGTGAACGGCAATCATGTGATTAACGCACACACACATAAAAAGCTTTTTAACAGCGCCCGCCCGGCCTCAGAACCTCCCGGAGAGAAGCCGCCTTGGATGGACAGAGGGACTGAGCTACAAGCATCCAGCCAGTCGTGTCCCGGCTCCTCTGCAGCGGTCTCCAACGTCCGCTGCTGCCTGCCCGCTGCCCGCCTGCTGGCCTGGCATCTCTCTCCCGGTGGGTCCCTGTTCATCTCCCCACCCTTCAGTCCCTCCTCTTGGAGGGAAGGTCCTCCCTGCTCTCTGTCTGTGGCTGAGCCTGAGACCCCTGGGGCATGGAGGAGCGCTGTGGGGAGGAGTGGGCCCAGGATTATAGGAAACTGGGGGCGGGGGAGGTGGTGGTCTCACAGCCGCTGACCTCTCCAGTTCCCTGCCACCACCCTCTTGGGCCCAGCTGCCAGTAAGGGGTGCGTGTGTGTGTGTGTGGGGGGCTCTATAGAGGGTCACACCTGGTTTGTGCTCCCTCTCTGTTTCTTCGTCCCTGCATGCAGGTTCTCCTGAGTGCTTGACTTGCTTGGACCCTGCCTAGCTACCTGCTGAGAGATGCTGCTGGGGCTAGGCCTGTGGGGGGAGGACAGGGGAAGGATTATGTGTTGATTGAGGGATTCCCCTGTGAACAAGACGTCTATAAGCCCCAGACTGGCAATCATGATTCTTTTGCCTCATTTTCGGTCTTAGGAACCCAGTGCTCTCCAGCAGGAGAAGGTAAAGGCCCCATTTTCTCTACAGAGTAGGGAATTGGGAAAGTGGGGAGGGTCCCTGCTTTTCGATGTCAGGCCTCAGGGACCTCAGGGTGGCTAGGAGGGCCAGGACTACCACCTGCTTCTTTTCCCAGCTGGCAGCTAGAAGGGAGGGGCTATTTTCTCTCCATCCCTGATTCTATGCCAGGGATGCTCGTGACCCCACACCCCACATCCTATCAAAGCTGCCCTGAGAGGAGGGCTCCTCCCCACCATGGGTGAGGGTGGTGCTGGTGTATGCTCCTCAGAGAGGGCCAAGGCCTGTGTGTGGTGGAATCCAGGCTTCCTGCCATGGGCAGAAGCTAATCACAAGCTTCCTGGGTGCAGCTCATGTTCCTTTGAGATGGTCCCCAATCCCCCCAGAAGGTAGTCCTTGGGAGGGACCTGAATCTCTCAGTGGGACTCGAAGTCCACTGATGATACTGCCAGGCCAGATCATCTTAAGTAAACAGTAACCCTTAACCCTTTTTGGGGGTGCTGTCCTGCCTGGAAGCAGGCTTCACCCATAATCCCCAACCCTGAGCCCAGGCCTCTCATTTGTCACATGGCAGAGAAGTGCCATCCTTCCCTGCCTTGGAGGATATACAGAGAGTGGGAAACCTGCTACCTGGCAGAACCAGGAGCCGTGAGGTGTTAGGATGGCTCTAGGAAAGCCTGAGCTTTTGCCTCAGGTTCAGTTTTTCGTACGGTCATCTGTCTTTCAGATTCCCTCATAGGACATGGAAGGGATCAGATGGGGACCACCTCTGATCACAGAGGTATAGACCACACCTGGAATCCCTGCTCCCTCTCATCTGCCTTCCCAAGTCTATGTTTTGGCTGTCCTGAGTCCTGGGGGCTAGCTTGATGCTTCTCAGTCATGAGGGGCCTGAGGTTCTGCATTCCTGCCAGGTTTGTTTCCTGGCACCTGCCCAGGGACGGTCTCAGGCCTGGAATCAGGTACACAAGTCTCACTATGCAGCCTCAGTTGGCCTTGAACTCTCCATTCCCTGGCCTCAGCCTCCCAAGGAGCTAGGATTACAGGTGTGCACCTCCATATCAGCTGTGTGCAGTTAAGACAAATGCTGATTTGGATTTAAAAATGTCAGATTCTATGCCAGACTGATTGGTTTTGAATGAATTTCTGGGAAGCAGAGGCGGGTATATTTTATTTTTATTTTTGTAATTCCCTTGACAGGCTCTGGTTTCCTCCCAGGGTCCCCTGCAATTCCAAGACTGGGAGGGACCCCCCTGCCAGATCCATAGTGTCTAAGAAGAATGGATAGGACTTACTTGGACTCTGAGCCAGAGAGCCAGTGACCAAACTTGTAGTCACTTGAGTTTGAGGGCGTGGCTAGGGAAGGGCTGTGCATTGGGGAAGCAGAGGGTCAGGGTTGGATGTCAAGAGTAACCCTGGCATCCAACTAGGGGGTGTCTGGGGATGAGTATGCACCCTTAAACACCTTCTAGCTCACTCCATCTTGGCAAGGCTGTGTAGTAGAAAGTTATGTGGCACCGGGGAGGGTCTACCATTCATACCCATGTGGCCCTGGGCAGGCTAGTCTAGGAATGTTGGGACTTGGTTTTACCTGTACAATGTCGACAGCTTCATACATTTACTGCTTATATCTTTAAAGTGTGTGTATGCAAGGGAGAGAAAAAATAACACACACACACATCTACTTAGTAATTATAGTAAGCGTTCACTAGAGAAAATAAGGTAGGCTCTGGGCTAATGCTGAGAGACACGGTGAGGGGTTCCCTTCATTCCCATCACACAGGCACCTGGCTATACACCCACCTTTGGGAATTCGGGCTCTGCTTGCTTTTGTAGTGCCAGGGAGTAGGGAATGGGGAAGGGGACCCAGGGCTGAGAGACTCCCACATACTAGGTAAGCACCCATGTCCAGCCCTTACCCTCAGGAACTTTTCCTACGGCTCTCAAATCCAGGTCTAGGCCAGGGGAGGATGTGCTGAGCTCCTGCCTATGTGTGGTCTCCACTCTGCACCCTGTAGCAGCAGCTTCCAGAGTCTCTAACTAAAGTGGGGAGGGAGAACCTGCCCATCACCGAGGGCTCGTGATGTTTGATTCCATACTCTGATCAAACCTCTGCCTGAGTCTGGTATCTTTATTCTTCAGGGAAACTGAGGCTCAGAAAGGCTGAGGGATGAGCCCATGCGCAACAAGCTAGTTATGAAAGTGATGAGACCTGGGTTTGGTTTCTCCAGTCTAGTCCTCATGGCTGTCTGCTGCCCCTAGACCCCAGGCAGAGTCACAGGGGCCTATCTTTTCTTCTCTCCTGCTGGTCTGGGCTATTCACCTTGCCCACCGAGTTCTCTCTGGGCATCTCCTGCCAACTGTGTGCTGAGGTCTAGTCCTTGCTTGCAGCCCAGCTAAGAGGCCCTCTTCTGGGCATTTTTGCTAGAATTCTTTTCCCTCTGTGCTCCAGTGGAGACATGTCTGTGTGTGTATGCTTCCTGTGTTCTCTCTTCCTGACCCAGCTTGGTGGTCAAGACGACCATAATTTTCTGTTGCAGCCCAGCATGCCTTTTGCTGGTGGTCCTTGAGTTGAGCTCCTATCTAAGGAGGAAAAGAGAAAGGGACTGGAACAGTCAGGGAGGGCTTCCTGGAGGTGGAGGGCCTGTGCTCTGAGGCAGGAGGAGTATATCTGTTCCAAGACCTGACCCAACAGGGGCCTGGCCCTGCCCTCTTTCTTCTTTGAGCTGGAGGCCATTCCAGAGGCCCAAATCTTCCTTCTTCCAACCCCACCCTCTCCGGGAACAAGGAAGTTGGGGCTGGTGCCCAGTGCTGCCTGGGGCAGCCTGGCCTCTGCCCCCTTCTTAGAAGCCCTCAGAGACAGAGACTACTCGTTCCTGTCATCAGACCCAGCTGCCTGAGAGCCCTTCCTGCTTTCTGCTCCGAGCTGCTCAGTTGCTTCTGGGCAGAGCAGGGCAGGGGGGCTCAGGAGCTGGGACAGGAGGTGATGGTGGCAGGCCTGGTTTTGGAGTTCAGGCTTTGTTTAATCAGACTAGCTTGGAGTCCTAGAACCTGGCATGGCTGAGTCTTTCACGGATGAAATATACTGGAACCCCTCCCCGCCGGAGCCCAAAGGTTCCAACTGCTGCAGGTGCCTAGGTGGCCCTGGCTTCCTTCTTTCCTCTCTGGACCTTAATTTCCCTATTTATTTATTTATTTATTTATTTATTGTTTGTTTGTTTGTTTTTATTTATTTATTTATTTATTTATTTATTTATTTATTTTTTTGAGCCAGGGTTTCTCTGTGTAACAGTCCTGGCTGCCTTGGAATTAGCTCTTGTAGACCAGGCTGGCCTCAAACTCACAGAGATCCACCTGCCTCTGCCTCCCGAGTGCTAGGATTAAAGGCATGTGCCACCACTGCCCGGTTAGTTTCCCTATTTGTAAAATGAGGGGTAGCAAGGTATCCTGAGAGCCCCGATAGCCTGTGCCATGCTTCGTAAAGAGGACAGTGTTCAGCCCAGTGCCTGTCCCTTGTGCACCTCGGCACATTCCTGGGTCTCTCCTGAGGGTCAGGGTCATGGTCAGACACCGTGTTTCCCTACAGCTGTGGTAATGTGTTTCTAATGATGTGTCGGAAGTTCAAGGTTCCAGAATTAAGAAATTGCCTTGCCTTTTACTTAAAACATGAACCCTCAATTTATTTATTTATTTATTTATTTATTTATTTATTTATTTATTTATTTTATTTTGGTTTGTTTTCAAGACAGAATCTTACTATGTAGCTCTGGCTGTCCTGGAATTCACTATTCAGACCAGACTGGCTTTGAACTTATAGAGGAATCCTTTTTTTGGGGGAGGGGTTAGTGTCTTTGTTGTTTTGGAATAGGGTCTCACTTGACGTGGCCCAGGCTGGCCCAGGTTTTGTTTGCTATGTAGCCTAGGCTGGTCTTGAACTCACTGCCTCCTGCTTTAGCTTCTTGAGTGCTGCAGTTACAGGCAAGCACCACAGTGCCTTTCTGCTTATTAACTACTGTTTTGGTGGATGCTAGTTCCATCATCCCAGAGAGGACAGAGTTGCTGAGCGTGGCCTTGGAGGCACCTCAATGCCTAAGCATGATGCGGCCTTCCCCAGCTCTGCCTGTTTTGACATTTGCTGGGTGACTATTGGGTGTCAGGCCTTGTTCACAGGACTTGGGGGCCCCTCCTGTCTAGTGCCTTCACTTTCCCATGATTGATGCCTCTGTTCTCCCTCCAACTTCTCTCCTCCAACTTAGACCCTTTCCTGCTTCCTGTCCTCCCCCTCCCCCGTCCCAAGAGTAAGGGGAGAAGAAGGGCTGTGATTTGATTTCAGCTCTCCCATCCCCACACCGACCTCCCAACCCATGGACCTCAATTTACCCCAGCTCTTGGCTTTCACTACAGCCAAGTCCACCCTCCCACCCCACAGGCCAGCCTGTCTTCTGCCTTCTGCCTTGCTTGCCTACTCATGGGGCCTTATATCTTTAGGTTGTGACCTCTGGGCTGGGTTCTGCTTCCCTCCTCGGTGGGGCTGCAGGAGGAAAGTCCACAGCAAAAGAGAGAATCACCTGCGCGTAGGTGTGGAGGTCGTTTGGGGGCCTGGGAAGGCCTGAGCTGGTACTCAGGGTGCACAGCTGTGGGCTTGAATCCCGCACCCCAACTTCTCAGCTGTGTTTCCTCTGCAGATGGCTTATGGCCTCTGGCTCTTAGCTTCCTTCTAGGCTGAGGTTGGGATTAAAGCAGATCGTGTTGGTACACATTTAGGACAGTCCTTGGATCACGGTGGAGCCCGTCAGTGGCAGTCACTGTTGCTAGCTTCTGCCACAGGTGACTGTCCATTATCTTGAGCTTCACAGTAGTCACTGCTGCTTGTCCTCTCAAATTGCTTTCTCCAGGAATTCCTGAATCTGCTCCGGCTAACCCAGACAGAGCAGGAACAGGGTCCCAGCCTGCTGAACCACACAGAAAGGGAAGCAGGTGACAGGAGTCATGTGATTATGGGTCTGGACATCACTGTGACTTTTGCCTCCAGGTCTTCTGAAGACATACCCAAGGGAGGGCTCTGTTGTCTGGAGGGTAAGGGAAGAACTTACACATTTATTAGGGATTGCTTTTCCGTTCATTCGTTCATTTGCTGATGCCCCAGATGCTTTTTAGGTGACATTGTACAGATAGATGTGCATGACGAGGGAATAGGGAAGACGGAGGGAAGGACCAGGGACCGAGGCCTGGAGCAGAGAGACATGGCTGTGGACACAGGGGGCTGTTCGTACAGGGGAGGCTACACGTGACCTCTGAGGTTTCAGTCTGTCTACAGCCAGCTGCCAGCAGCTGGGCGAGGGGCTTGTTGAGATGAGCAGCTGGCGGCTCCCCTCCCCCCCACCCGGGATCCCGTGTCATTTTTCTCGGTCATCCAGGGTCCCACCCAGTACTAGGCTGGGTGTGAATTGAGCCCAGGACACTTGCTTATTACTTTTGTTCTCGCATGGTTTACCTCTGTCCCCTAGAAGTGACAGGGGGGTGATCGGAGGAGGGCTTTTGGAATCTGTGACTTTGATGAGATCACTTTGTTATGAGAAAGGGAGCTGAGTGGTATGGAGGCTGGGACAGCAGAGCCAGAGAGACCAGAGTTCAAGTGTGATCTCTGTCCTACTTACCAGGTCGAGCCACTTAATCTCCCTATGCCTTGGTCTCCTCATCCGTAAAATGAGGATGGCGACACCTGTCTTATGAGACTGTTGCATATGTGGACAGAGCAAGGAACGGCAAGTGCTCTGTGCAGTTCTGGGGCAAACCTGGGCAGGGTGTTGCCATCTCTGGGTCACTTGGAATGTGAGTTAGTGTGTCCAGCATTGGCCAGGCACGGCAGCCGATGAGCTACATTAAAAGGCCTGGACGATCATGTCCCTTCCTAAGTGAAGAGCCCCTATGCCAAGAGCAGGGTCTGTGGGACAGGCCCGCGAGGGGAATGTGCACATACCAAGGAGCTGTGGTGTGACCAAAGCTTCAGCCCACCCACCCCAGCCTCATGAATTCAGGTCTTTTGTCTCTCCATATGAGCTGAGAAACCAGAGACTGAGTGCCTGCTGTGTGGGCCTCGGTCCAGAGTCAAGTCTTGCAGACTGTATCTCAGCAGGTGCAATGAGAGGAACTGTTCCCGACTCTGTTAAAGTCCCTGTGTGACCTTGGGGAAGTCAGCTGCCCTATAGGTGCACCCCTTCATTTATAAGAAGAGAGCTTGCTTCTGCCACCTCTAGGGGCTCTGTCGCAGTCAACATCGGGGTCTTCAGGGAGAAGCATGCACCTGGTTTTGTGTCTCCTCTAGACAGCCGCTTCCGGCCTGAATGTGTTAGCATACTACATCGGTTCGTGTTTACTGAGCTCACTGACCATGGAGATACCACACTAAGAATCCTCCTCCCCTCCCTTCCCTGTAGACCTGTCCCGTGGTCTGGGTCATGGTATTCCTGCAAACTGTGGGGCGGGAGCCAACCGTGCCCTCCCATGTGGTTCCTTGCTTATCACTCAGCATAATGGTCAAGTCTACAGACAAACCCATGATCCTCCAGTACCGGAACTCCCCTCCAACAGTGTACATGGGAATTTCCCTTTATTGACCTTTGCAACTTGTGATGCTGTGTTTATTGTAGACGTGGCCCATCCTCCCCTGAGGAGAGGGTGGTGGTGCTTGGTGCATGGTGGTGCCCAGGGAACGAAACTAGCAACTCAATGAAACCTCCTGGAGAGAGGAATGGGGAACCAGGAGCTGGCCGAGGGTTAGCGGCCAGCCTTCTCTGGGGTCCCTTCTGTTTTGGAGGCAACTGGTCAGATCTTGAACTCTTCTTTTCCCGGAGTTGGGGCCCTGGAATGGGACATAACTTACTGGGGAACCAGGCCCCTGGTATCTAAACAAGGGGAGGAGGGGGATAGAGAGTTGAGCCTGCTCCACCCCTTCCCCCAGCAAAAAGGAAGAACAGGGCAGATCTGTCAGCCTCAGATGCCACCCGCCCCTCCAGGGGACCCAGCCCTGAACCCAGGGAGTCAGGGCAAGGGGGGGGGGAGACAGGAAGCCCCTGTGTCTTCCCCTCCTCCCTCCTGTCCCGCCCTCCACCTCCATTCTGGTGAGAGCTTGCAGCCTCAGGCCTTGGCACTCTGAGGACGTGGGTGGTGACAGAGTGGGGTAGGGTGAGGGACACGGACAGGACAGAAATCCCATCCCTACCCATTCCTTTCTTCTCTGGGTTTTTGGGTGGCTACTGCCTCAGCAGCCCCTGGAGCTGTGCCTGGACCTTGATAGAGGGACAGAGGGAAGCACTGTGGGTGCTGCCCCCCCCCCCGGCAGCCCCCCTGCAGGGTGAAGGACAGGCTGGGATCTATCTACCAGCTTTCCTGGGAGGTCAGGCCTTGCTGAGAGTTGCTATGTGATCTCAGGTGGAGTTCAGCTCTTCTCTGACCACCGCCACTTTCTTTAGCTGCCAAGGGAGCCCCCAAACCAGGGGTCACAACAAACTCTTTGGAGAATTTGTAAATATAGATTCCCAGGACCCATTTGGAATTACAGATTTGGGTAGAACTCTGTAATTTTAAAAGCTCACCTATGAAGATGGAGGTTGCAGGGACATTTTTGGAGCATGCTCCTTCCAAAGCCACCATGCCACGGCCTCTGCCCAGCATCAAAACTTCCACCAAGCAGATAGGTCTCTCCTGTGGCCTGTCTGGGACAGGGACTGGCAGCGGTGTACTCAGGCTGCAGGAGCAGCGTATTGTCCTGCACAGAGGAGCCTGGGAGGTCCCAGCTCTGCCTGGCGCTATCTCTGCTCCCTTGGCCCACCTTAGAATCTCTTCCTCTTGACTCTGTCTCCATTTCGATTTCTTTCTCTCTCTACTGTTTCCTTTTTCTGCCTCTCTTACTTGACGCCATAATCTGTTGTTTGTTGTTCTCCTTTCTTTGTTTCTCTTTTTCTTTCTTTTTTTTCTTTCTCCCTTCTTTCTCTTTCTTTCTCCCTTCCTTTCTCTCTTTTTCTTTTCTTTTTTTGTTTGTTTTTTATTTTTTGTTTTTGTTTTTTTATTTTTATTTTTTTTTATTTATTCATTAAAGATTTCTGTCTCTTCCCCACCGCCGCCTCCCCTTTCCCTCCCCCTCCCCCAATCAAGTCCCCCTCCCTCGTCAGCCCAAAGAGCAATCAGGGTTCCCTGCCCTATCTTTTTCTTTTCTTTTTGTACAGAGTCCCTCTATTATGTAATCCTGGCTCTCCTATATAGTAGACAAGGCTAGCCATGAACTCACAGAGATCTACCTGCCTCTGCTTTCCTGAGTGCTGGGATTAAAACAGTGTGCCAGTATTTCTGGTTTTGTTTATCTTTCTTAGTGGTCAGTCTGTCTGAGACTGTCTCCCTGTCCTTGCTTCCTTTCATCCAGTCCACCATTGTCTTCAAGGTCCCTGCCTCTCTCTCCCTCTAGGCTGCGTCCCATTCCCTCCCTCCGGCTCTCTTTTCCTCATCTCTCTGTCTCTGTTTTTCTCTTTGTCTCTTTCTCTATGTGCATTTCTCTGGGGTGGGGGCGGGGTTGCCTGGGAGTTAGGGAACTCTGGGAAAAATGAGACTGCCACGGGGAGAGGTGACAGGCTGGAAGGACGAAGCATGCCTCGGGTTGGGGCTGTCTTCCTAGTTTAACCTCTGAGTCCTCTCCACCTGGCTCCAGCCCACCTTTCCTTCTTGCTTCTCTCTTGTTCACCTGCAAGTGCTGGGTCACCTGCCCCTCCCTTGGCCTGAGCCCAGCACTGAGCTGCCTCTTCTGGTTTCCGGTTCAACTACCTACCTTTGGTCCATTTGCTGGCTGCCCTGGGATGTGGCTCCCAGGCCCCCACAACACTCCTGCCCGCTGGTGGCAGGACACAGGCAAGGAGGCAGGGGCAGCCTGGAGGAATCTGGGGCTAGAGGGTTCAGGCCTGTTCGGGCAACAGACAAAGACTGTCGATACTGACGGTGGGGTAGGTGTGGGATCCTCTTCTTCCTGTGTGAGCCCAGGCTAACTTGCTCAGGGGTCCCATAGCCAGGCCTACAGATCTGAGAGAGTTGGAGGGAAGTGGGGGCCGAAGAGAGAGCAGGAGGAAGGGGAGCCGAAGCCAGGTCCCTGGAACTGTGCCAACCACTCACTTGCAGAGGGAAGGGGGCTGTGTTTCTCCCTTTCTGGGCCTCAGTTTCCCCATAGAGACAAAAGTGACTGGCTGAGGTGGCATTTGAAGCCCCACTCTGTTTCTGATGTGGCTGAAGCCTTTATGTCCAGAGTGAATAAGACTTCCTGTCCCTTCTCGGGCCCCACAAGCTTAGAGGATCCAAATGTCAGGCAGCACCTTCCCTCAGCACCCTGCTCAGACAGTGTGATGTTGTCCTGCCCTATTTCTTACTTAATCCTCCAGGGCCTACCCTAAAAAGGGCCTTCTGGGGGCTGGGAGGAAGGTACCCCCAGGGTCAGGACCCTGAGGAGGCTGAGGACCCTGGGGCCAGGTGTGGCTGTAGAGATCTTCTGTCCCCAGGGCCTGTCTGGGAGTTTTGGGTACATAGCAGGGGTCTGGCTCTCTTGAGGGCTGGGCCTCCTTTCTCACCCTGGGACTTGATTGCAGGGGGCCTGGGAAGGAGGGAGCTCCTGTTCTCCTAGAGTCCCTGACTACTCTGGTCCCTGCTGCTCTGTGGCTTCGGTGAGGGACAAGTAAGGGAAGAGTCAGAAGAAGGGGTTAAGTCAGGGACTCTTGGGATGGCTCTGACCATCCTCTGGAGGGAACAAGGGCTCTATTCTCTGTGTGGGAATTAATAGCAAGGAGGGGACGGGGGTGTCATTCAAGCCCTGATCAACTCCCAGAGGAATGCGAGAGAAAGAGACAGAGACAGAGAGACAGAGACAGACATAGAAACAGAGAGACACAGAGACAACAAAGAGATGAGAGACAGAGAAACAGAGAAAGAGTTCACAAATGGAGGCGTGAGGCTCAGATATAAGAGAAGGGCATGAAGGCCTGCTGGTCACAGTAGCCCCTGGCATGTGGCTGTAATGCCCTAGGACAGATCCTGCTCCCACAGACGTATCCCCACGCAGCAGGGAGACCTGATCTTGTCACCCCTCACCAAGGCTCTCCCTCTCTTGTTTATCATTCTCAGACGCCTGCACCCTCCACTTCGGTGTGTCTTTCTCCCCTGAAACCTGGAGCCTGTCAGGACTGAATGCTGCCCCTGCTTTCTGGGGACCTCCACCTGTCCTGTCTTTGCTTAAGGGTCCAGGGTTCACTCAGACCCCCCAGGCTGTGAAAGTCCAGTCTGCGCTCCTGAGCTGTACCCTCTGTCCTGGTCCCAGGAGTTCCTCTGACCCAGTTCCAGGGTCAGCTCAGACGCATGCCACCAGGTGACTCCTCCCGCATGGGAGGGGCGCACCGAGGAGCTCAGCTGTCGCAGGGGGCGCAGTTCATCAGCTGCTGAGCCCGCACCTTCTGGTGTCAGCCTGGCTCATGGCTGAGGACCAGCAGCCCCCAGAGTCATCCGAAATATCACAGCCCAATGCAGACCCTGAAGGAGCTCCAGGCCACACTTCCGGTTTTGTAGGCACATACACAGAGGCCTGGGAGGGCACTAGCGTGCCCTGGATTGGAGCTGAGCTGGAGCTGGCCCAGACCATCTGTCTCCAGATCGGTGTCCTGACCCCCTGTGAAGAGTCACACCAAACACAGTGTACGCAGACTGGGGGCAGAAAGAACTAGGGCCTCAGAGGGTGCCGAGCACCTGGCCCAGTCAAGCACCTAGCCTGTGGCCCTGTGACTCATCGTCACCAACCTCTGTCAGCTGGCAGCGTCATCTTAGGGGAAAAAGAAATGTAGCAGCCACATAACCCTCGGCCCTGGATGGAGCCACTGTGGCCTGCTTTTAGTTTGGTTCTTTTTTCCTCCCTCCCTCCCTCCTTCCCTCCCTCCCTTCTTCTCTCCCTCCTCTCTCTCTCTCTCTCTTTCTCTGTCTCTCTCTGTCTCTCTCTCTCTTTCTTTCCCTTTCTTTTTTCTTCCAAGAGAGGGTTTCTCTGTAAACTTTTGGCTGTCCTGGAACTCGCTATGTAGGCCAGGCTGGCCTCAAATTCTTTTTTATTTATTTATTTATTTGTTTGTTTGTTTGTTTGTTTGTTTGTTTATTTAAGATTTCTGTCTCTTCCCCACCGCCACCTCCCCTTTCCCTCCCCCTCCCCCAATCAAGTCCCCCTCCTTTGTCAGCCCAAAGAGCAATCAGGGTTCCCTGCCCTGTGGGAAGTCCAAGGACCACCCACCTCCATCCAGGTCTAGTAAGGTGAGCATCCAAACTGCCTAGGCTCCCACAAAGCCAGTACGTGCAGTAGGATCAAAAACCCATTGCCATTGTTCTTGAGTTCTCAGTAGTCCTCATTGTCCGCTATGTTCAGCGAGTCCGGTTTTATCCCAGGCTTTTTCAGACCCTGGCCAGCTGGACTTGGTGAGTTCTCGATAGAACATCCCCGTTGTCTCAGTGTGTGGGTGGCCTCAAATTCTTTTGTTTAGTTGTTTACTTGATGCTAGGGGTCAAACCTGAGGCCTTGTGCCTTCCAGGCAAGTACTCTACTGCTGAGTTAGAGCTCAGGCCCTGGCTCAGGACTATTACAGTTCCTGGAAGTCTAGGCAGTACCCGGTACCCTTGGGCTAGAGGGCTGGCCGCTCATGCCATTGGCTGCTTGCAACCGCACCTAGCAGCCCAGGCACCTGCAGTGCCATCAGGGTCCTCAGTGGCAGTTTTTGTGGGGCGAGTTCTTGATGGCCAGAAGGGTGCCCATGGACCAATGGCATTCTGTATCTGATGACCATCCCGTTCCCGCCTCCCTGATGGCTGGTGGTGTGGTGAAGAGTCGGGGACATGACACTGTGGCAGAAGGGCAGGTCTCAGTCTCCTCCCTTATGCAGTGACCGGTCTTAGTTACCATGGGAACTGGGGAGCTAGAGTCTGGAGAGGAGGGGACTCCTGGGGTACCAAGAAATCAGCAGAGTATACCAACATTTCTACACTGGGCTGTGTGTCAGGTATTTGTCTCAGGCTGTCACAGACCAGTTGACAGGAGCAGCTAAGAGAGGAACAGTTTATCTGGGCTCACACTTGGAGGGTGCAGGCCATCACGGAGCGGAAAGCAGAGCCACAGGAAGCTTGAGGCAGCCAGTTGTATTTCACTCACAGTCAGGAAGAAGAGAGATGAATGCCGGTGCCTCCTCCCCATTTTTTATTATGTGTGTGTATGTTTTTGAGCGTGCTTATGCATGCCTGTGTGCATACAGACACCCGCAGAAGCCGGAAGAGGGTGTCTGCTGGAGCACTTGTGAGCAGTTCCAGGCAGTTATGAACCGTCTGATGTGGGTGCTAGGAACTGGGCTTTGGTCCTCTATAAAAAGCAGCAAGTTGAGCCATCTCTCTAGGCCTTATTTTCTTCTTTTAATTTAGTCTAGTCTGTGGAATGGTACCACTCACACTGAGGGTAAATCTTCCCACCCCAATCCAATCTAGATTTTTTCTCCACTTGCCTCTTCAGTAATTCCAGATCCTGCCAACTTAATAATAACCATCAGCACCAGAGGCTGGGAGGCTGGACTCCTGCAT
Source organism: Alexandromys fortis (assembly GCF_014885135.2). Taxonomy (NCBI): domain Eukaryota; kingdom Metazoa; phylum Chordata; class Mammalia; order Rodentia; family Cricetidae; genus Alexandromys; species Alexandromys fortis. The sequence continues at coordinate 1,333,883 of NW_026068041.1, read as the reverse complement.
CCTGATGCACAGCAGCTTCCAGGAGTTAACTGGACCTTGGTAATTCCTTATTCCCAGCCAGGATGGGTAGAGACTCAGCAAGGGAGAGGAACAGCGAAGAGTTAATTTCCTTTCACAGATTTTTTTATGTTGTTACAAAAGATGGAAATGTATAGAAAGGCCACCCTGAGGGTCTTCATGAAGGAGCTGGCCCAATGACCTCTAGGGGAATCCTCAGTGGCAGCCTCAAAGGTGGACAGTAGGTGGGCCAGGCTATTCTGTGCTCCTTCCCAAACCCCATGTAAGGATGGAGGCTCTAACTAGAGGTGCAGATGGCACAGGGCTGAAGGCAGCCCAGAGTTTCCTGCATAGCTTGGAGATGTGGTGGGTATTGTATCCTCAGGGGATACAGGCCACAGAAAAATCTCGGGGAGCCTTACAAGGACCCACCACCCAGAGTGGCTCAGAAGCTGATGACGTTGGCATACATTGTTTTCCCCATCTGGTATGTAATGGGAACTCGGTCAGTGTGGGAGAGGATGATGCTGTCGAGCCAACCCAACTGCTGGCAAGATGAAGTGTTTGTAGGAGGTGAAGCCTGGGTCTTGGTGGGAACAGGGAAGAGTGGGGGGTGCTTGATGGCTGTCTCGAGCAGGGTTGCTGAGAAAGATCAGGAAATCTGGGAGCACACGGTCCCATGCCATCTTCCAACTCAAGCTGTAGTCTCTTTCTTGTGCACCAGCTCTTCCTTCCCTCCTAGCCAGAGCCTCCTTTTCTATGAAGTGGGGGTGGGGAGGATGAAAGTTACTCAAGGCTCAAGAGGTCCTATGGTGTTCTGGCCACTGTGCCCTGTGTTGGGAGAGGTACCTTGTACTGAACCAGTTGACAAAAGCATGCAGGGGCTGCAAGATGCTAGATTTAGAAACAGGAGAAGCAGATTGCTGGTGTGAGAACTCATGAACTTATTCAGCTGTGAGGGCACAGGAGCCTGGCTCTGCCTTGCTGGGAAGAACCCAGAGCGAGGACTAGACAGATGGTTAGGCTCTATCCAACAGAGGACAGCATGACGTGGAGGCAGCGCTGGTGTCTTCTAGGTCTCAATACTGGAGCCCCACAGCTCAGGGTGTGTAGGTTTCTTATGGAGCTATGCAAATTTTTGACACTGGAAGAAGAATATGGAAGCCTGAGGATCCACAAAGAAGGAGCTGGGGAGACGGCTCTGGGAATGAGGTGCCTGTCACACAACCACGAGGACCTGAATTTGGATCCCCAGTGCTTATATAAAAAACTGAGCTTGGCCCTGTAATCCCATGCTGGAGAGGCGGAGGCAGGACGATCCCTGGGGCTTGCTGGCATGCCAATGAGCTTCAGTTTCATCTTCTTAAAAACTAAGGTGGAGGGACTGGAGAGATGGCTCAGCGGTTAGGAGCACTGGCTACTCTTCCAGAGGATCTGGGTTTGGTTTCAAGCACCCACCTGGCAGCTCACAATTGTAACTCCAGTTCCAGAGGATCCGACACCCTCACACAGATGTACGTGCTGGCAAAATACCAATGCACGTAAAATAAAAGTAAATTACATAAAAAGCCAACGTGGAGAAGGATTGATGAAGACATCCAATAATGACTCTGGTCTACACACACACACACACACACACACACACACACACACACACACACACACACACACACGACACATACAGGAGCCCACACAAGTATTTTTGTTTTGTTGTTTGAGATGGGTTCTCAGGTAGCCCAGGTTGACTTTAGCTACTTGATCTCCTGACCCCTCCCCCAACACTGTGATCACACGCCCCACCTTCTTTTTTTTTATTTTTTATTTTTTGTTTTTTTGTTTTTCAAGACAGGGTTTCTCTGTGGTTTTGGAGCCTGTCCTGGAACTAGCTCTTGTAGACCAGGCTGGTCTCGAACTCCCAGAGATCCGCCTGCCTCTGCCTCCCAAGTGCTGGGATTAAAGGCGTGAGCCACCACCGCCCGGCTACGCCCCACCTTCTTGCTTTTATTTTTTTCAGTCTCACGTTGTAGTCAGGCTGACCTGGAAGTTATTATGTATCTCAGACCTGGGGCAGTCAATCCCCTTGTGTGACATGGTTCACAAAGATGGGGGAGTGTAGAAGGGCCACTTTGAGGGTCACCATGATGGAACTGGCTCAATGGTCTAGAACTGAATCCCCAAAGACAGCCAGCCCCAAAGGTGGAGAGCAGGTGGGCCAGTCCCGTTCCAAGCTCGTCCACAAACCTTGTGTAGGGACGGACGCTAAAGAGAGGTGCAGAGGGCAGAGGGCGCAGGGCGCAAGACGGAGTGCAGGAAGCCTGAGGTTTCCAGCCTGTGAGCTCTGGGGTTGTAGAAATGAGCTACTCTATCTCTATCTGCTCCATGGAAGTGTTTTCAAAAGCCAGGACTGGAGAGATGGCCAGGTGGTTAAGAGCATATACTACTTTGCAGAAAACTCAAGTTTGATTCCCAGCACCCCTGTCAGGCAGCCCACAACTGCTGGGAACTCCTGTTTCAGGAGAACACAACACAGCGAGCCCCCGAGGGCACCCGCACTCCAGGGTTCAGACCCTCATGTGCATGTGATTTTGCAAAAGCTTTTTTTTTTTTGAGATAGAATCTCACCATATAGATTTCCTAGAATTTTCTATGTAGAGTAGGCTGACCTTGAACGCATATAGATCCACGTGCTTCTATCTCCCATGTGCAGGCATTAAAGGCAAGGGCCACCACACCCCATTAATTTTAAAAAATCTTTTTAAAATAAACAGCTGAGCAGCGGTGATGCACAGCTTTCTAATCCCAGCACTAGGGAGGCAGAGGCACGTGGGTCTCTGAGTTCAAGGCCAGCCTGGTCAAGAGTTACAGGACAGCTAAGGCTGCACAGAGAAGGCTTACCTCAAAAAACAAAATAAAATAAAAATAATTATAAATAAATAAATATATTTGTTATACATACATATATATTTATAGGGAGATGGAAAGATTTAGAGACATTTGTACGGCTCAGGGTGGGGAAAGGATTCCTTTGTGTCAGACTGGGGGTGTTCAGCAAACATAGCTGTGTCCAGGGCCAACCAGGGAAGACTTCCCAGTGGAGGTGATATTTGGGTCAAACCTTAAAGGAGGAGATGGGATAGACAGAAGAGTGGTCCAGTGATGGTTAAAGGAGACACGTGGAGGATTTGGATGGAGCCTGTGTGTGGAAGGCTGGCTGAGGGTGAGGTGCTGGGCTTGGGCTTTATTCTATGGACAACCAGGAACCATAGAGTTTTCGAAAAGGAATAGGAAAATAACACAGACATTGTGTGCATGTGCATGCATGGGAGTGCCAGTTTGTGTGTGTGTGTGGCGGGGCACTAGGGATGGAAGCTTAAGCCCCTCCCATGCTCTGCAACAGTTCTATACTGAGTCACACCCCTCAACCTCAACCTGTTTTTGAAGTATATTCTTTTTTTCTTAAATTTAATTATTTTTTATTTTATGTGCATCGCTGTTTTACCTGCATGTATATCTGTGTGAGAGTGTCAGGTCCCCTGAAACTGGAGTTACAGACAGGTGTGAACTTTCTTGTGGGTGCTGGGAATTGAACCCAGGTCCTCTGGACGATCAGCCAATGCTCTTAACCACTGAGCCATCTCCCCAGTCCCCTGAAGTTTAGTTTATTCTTCTCTCTCTTCTTCTTTTTCTTCTTTTTTTTTGGGGGGGAGAGCGGTTTCGAGACAGGGTTTCTCTGTAGCCTTGGAGCCTGTCCTGGAACTAGCTCTTGTAGACCAGGCTGGCCTCGAACTCCCAGAGATCCGCCTGCCTCTGCCTCTCAAGTGCTGGGATTAAAGGCGTGTGCCACCACTGCCCAGCCTGACGTTTACTCTTAAAGCATCATAGGAGATTCGTAGTTGGAGGAGTGGAGAGGAGGTGCTAGAAGATCTTGGGGGCCAAAAAGCTGTTAGGAGACTGGGGTGTTAACCCTGCAGACACCAGTGAAGCCAGGGTAGGGTGAGAGCAGGAGGGGACATCTGAGAATTGGGAATGGGCGTGGGAAGCAGGTGGCAATAGCAGCACTCACTGTTCCTCGGATGTTCGGAGTGGGCCTGGAATTGCTGTGTTCCAGCGAGAGTTTCCTACCTGAATGAGGGAGGGGTAGGTGACAGGTCCCATTCGGTTATACTCTACATCACGGAGCTTTCGACGAACGGGAATTCTGGGCCTCGCACTTAAAAACCGTGCCAGTGGCACGTGATAGACATCTCCTCCATAAGTAAACAAAACAGCGAAGACAAACGTGCATCTAGGAAGTGTAACAGCTGGGTGTGAATCTCTCCAGACCCTCAGCTCTGTGCCTGCCTGGGTAGCCTTGTGCACATCTGGAGGTGTTCGTGTGTAACTGCCTGACAGCAAAATGCACAGAAAGTGAGCCGGTCTGTGAGTGGAGTGTGAACTGATGTGTGTGTGTGTGTGTGTGTGTGTGTCTACCTGCGTCTTGAGGTTCATAACAACTTCGCTGTCAGGAAACTTCCAGAGTTCCCCCACCCCATCCCTGCCACACCTTTTTGTTTGTTTTTTTTTCTTTTATTATTATTATTATTATTAAAAATTTCCACCTCCTCCCCTCCTCCCATTTCCCTCTCCAGTCCAAAGAGCAGTCAGGGTTCCCTGCCCTGTGTGAAGTCCAAGGTCCTCCCCCCTCCATCCAGGCCTAGGAAGGCAAGCATCCAAACAGACTAGGCTCCTACAAAGCCAGTACGTGCAGTAGGATCAAAACCCAGTGACATTGTCCTTGGCTTCTCAGACAGCACTCATTTTCTCTTTCTTTCTTTCTTTCTTTCTTTCTTTCTTTCTTTCTTTCTTTCTTTCTTTCTTTCTTTCTTTCTTTCTTTCTTTCTTTCTGGGGGTGGGTTTCAAGATAGGTTTTCTCTGTAGTTTTGGAGCCTGTCCTGGAGCTTGCTCTGTAGACCAGGCTGGCCTCAAACTCAGCAGAGACCCGCCTGCCTCTGCACCACCACTGCCCAACTGCTTTATGTGTTTTGATGCTGTGTTATTTGATGCACACTTATTTCTGCCTAAAATATTCATTTGCTTATTTATTTATTTTAATTTGTGTGTATGTATGTGCACACCATATGTGTGTTTATGTTACCATACATGTGTGCGTGCCCACAGTGCGGGCTTCAGGTCCTCTGCAAGAGCAGTTCAGGCTCTTAACTACTGTGCCATCTCTCCAACCTTTGCACGTGTCTCTCTATCTTTGTTATGATTAACTTCTGACTTGGTTAAGTCTTAGCTTCTTATTATTTTTAGTGCTCTTTGGCAAACGGTATCTGAAGGAGAAGGGGGATAAAATTAACTGTAGCCAGTGGTTACTGCTTTGATGGACATTGTGACTGTAGTGCTGTCTTCCCTGTCCTTGGGACTGGTCAGAGGGATATGAGGAGCAGTGCCCCCTATTTCCCATTCTCTGCCCACATCTTCCCATATGTGCAGTGAGCTGCCCACCCTGAGCTGTGGCCCTGCACCTACCTCCCTTTTAATATGCCTCCTTTTGTCATCGTTGTTGTTGTGTGTGCATGTATGTGTGTATGTGTGATATGTGCACATGTGTTGGGACTGGATGCACGTGGAGGCCAGAGGTCAACATTAGGTATCTTCCATCCTAGTTTAAGACTGCATCTCTCATTGAAGCTGAACCTCACTGATTCAGCAAGACGGGCTGATCAGCAGGCTTCTGGCATTGTCTGGTGTTTGCCCCACCTCCACCCCGTGCTGGGATTGCAGATGCTTGCCCCTGTGCCAGATGCTTGGAGTCTGAGCTCAGGTCCTCAGGCTTGCCCTGACTGAGAGATGATTCCCCAGCTCCAGTGATCTGGATTTTTTTCACACGGCATTGTCTGTGTCCCATGCCTGGCTTTTCTTTTCCCCTCTGGATGAAAACCAGGAAGCCATTCTCCCTGTTGTTCTTACAACAAGAGGCTGAACCGGGTAAGGGCAAATCTTTGACTTTGGTTGCTCGGAGGAGCCTAGCTATATGTTCCAGTAGGACTGGAAGCTGTGACTGGGTGACCCAAGCCTGGCACTGGGGGAGGCAGCAGGGACATCTGGGTGAGAGCCGGTGGCCAAGGCTGTGCTTCGTTACCACATCTGTGACATGGAGCCACAGTTCGGGTTCTGAGGCCACTGTGATGTGTGGGACACTTGAAACGTGTACACTGGGACATGGGGAGCATCGCTTCCACAGATATTTAGGGTATCTACTGTGCCACGTGTCCTCAAGCCCTTCAGGCTCAGTCAGTAAAGTAGTACTGGGGATGGAGCCTAAGGCCTAGTGCATGCTGGGAAACACCTTGCGTTGAACACCCTTTCCCTGTTTTGGAGACAAATTGCCCGGGCTAACCTTGGACTTGTGGTCCTTTTGCCTTAGCCTCCCAAGTAGTCGGAATCACAGACTTGAACTATCACAAGGGCTACAGATGAATTGTTTTCACCATGTGATTTGAGGAAACTGAGTAAGGAGGTGTCAGAAACAGAAAGAAGGGAGGCCACGGCTGTGAGCAAAGGAATTCAGGCAGGGCCCTGATCAAGCCGTTGACTGAAGACCCGAAACTTCTGAGGAGGTCAGGCCCAGGGGTGTCTCAGAAAGAACACTCCAGACAGCAAGAACAGTGGGTGCAGAAGTCCCGGTGGGAGAGGTAGCTGGGGTGTTCTAGGGATAGCGGGAGGCCAGTGTGACCGGAGTTGAAGGAGAGAGGGCGTGCAATGGGGGTAGAGGTCTGAGGTCACCACATGGTCTCTGCGCAGGTCTGGCTTTGCTCTGAGGACAGGAGTGGTAGAACGTTGAAGTGAAGCAGAGGTAGGTTGGGGCCTACACTGTCAAGGGTGTGCCCGTTCTGCGCTCCTGAGAAGGCCAGGAAGAGGCTCCTGAAGGTAACTCAGAAGAGTAGGCGCTAAACTAAGGGAGCTGGGACTCATTTGCAGTCCCAGCCCTTGGGAGGTGAAGGCAAGAAGATCCCAAGTCCCAAGTTCATGGCTAGCCTGGACTACTTAATGAGGTCAACCTGGGCTACACAGTGAGCCCCTATGTATTGATATGAGTGGCGGGCTGCGTTCCTGCCGCCCGGCTGCCTGGCTAGCTCATGCCCAAAATAACAACACACAAACTGTATTCTTTTAAACACTGCTTGGCCCATTAGCTCTATCCTCTTACTGGCTAACTCTCACATCTTGATTAACCCATTTCTAATAATCTGTGTAGTACCACGATGTGGTGGCTTACCGGGAAGGATCTTAACCTGAGTCCATCTTGGAGAGGAGAGCTATAGCGTCTGCCTCACTTCCCTTCTTCCCAGCATTCTGTTTGGTCTGCTCCACCTATCTAAATTCTGCCCTATCAGGCCAAGCAGTTTTCTCTATTAATTAACCAATGAAAGCTACACACCTACATCACCCCTAATGCCCTGATTGAGTTTGTGAGTTATTTTTTCCCATTTAAAAATGACTTTTTTAATTTTTAAATTTCTTTTATGGAAAATACATTTTCTTTCATAAAAGACATTCTGCCACAGCTTCCTCCAGCTCCTCTGAGACCTCCTCCTTTCTTTTTGGCAGTGCCGTCTACTATGGAGCCACAGCCCATGCCTTAAAAATTCCTCTTCCTGCTATGTGGCGGTGGTGCAGAGGCAGCATCCGTGGCACACGCCTATGATCCCAGCACTTGGGAGGCAGAGGCAGGCAGATCTCTTAGTTCTAGGACAGCTAGAGCTACACAGACAAACCCTGTCTTGAAAGACACACACACACACACACACACACTTTCTCTTCTTCACAGCTTCACTGAAGTATGGTTGACATACAAGGCTCTCAGGCTTACGATACACTTAGATGGTCTTTGACACACAAGAAACCCCAAATCTAAAACCATCGCCACAAATTCTCCCCCAGTTTTCTTCTTGGCATTCTCTCCCTCCAACATTGCCCCATCTCCAGAGAGCCGTTAATGGGACTGGTCCACTCTGGGTTAATCTGCATCTTCTAGAATCTTCTCATGGAACTCACAGTGTGTGCTTTCGGGGAGCAGAGTGTCCAGCTTCTTTGGTGCAACGTAATGAGTTTGCTGTCCGTCACTGCTGCGAGTCGGAGTGCTTCCTTTTCATTGTGCAAGAGCACCAAGCTGTATGGGTGGATCGTAATTTGTTTATCCATCTGTCTGTTGACGGATGTCTGGGCTGCTTCCAGATTTGGACTTACTACAAACAAAACCGCTATGGGCATTCGTGTTCTCACTGTATAGACTTATGTTTCTCTTCTTGTAGGTAAATACCCAGGAGTGCAGTGTCTGGGTCAGACACTGTGTCTATTTAACTTTGTAAGAATTTTTTTTTTTGGTTGTTGTAGTTTACAAAGTGACTGTACCACTTAGTGTCCCTACCAGCAGAGTGTGAGAGTGCCCAGCTTCTCCCCAAGCTGGATGGCACCTGCTATGACACTGTACTCAAGGTTCCTCGTTCTAATAAACACAGAGGAGCATCAGCGAGACTCTGGTTGGTTTTCCCCTAATGGTTCATGTTCTGGTGCCTCTTATGCTTATTTGCCACATGTCCTCTTTGTTGAATTATCTATGGATCTTTTATCTATTAGATAAAAAAAAAAAAGGAAACTGGGTGGTGGTGGCGCATATCTTTAATCCCAGCACTAGGGAGGCAAAGGCAGGTGGATCTCTGTGAATTTGAGGCCAGCCTGGTCTACAGAGTGAGTTCCGGGACAGCCAGGACTACACAGAGCAACCCTGTCTTGAAAAACTGGGGGAATAAAAGAATGGTGGGGCCCGGGGATGCGGCTCAGTTGGTAGAGTACTTGCCGAGGGGTACACAAGCCCTGTTCTGTCTTCAGCAAAACATAAGCCAGAAGTATTGGGGCAGGACTGTAATTCAGCACTCGGGAGGTGGAAGTGGGAGGACCAAGAAGTTCAAGGTCATCCTCTGCTACACAGAGTTCAAGATCAGCCTGGGATGTCGTGAGACTATGTCTCAAAACAGAAATAGGAACAAGGAGATAGTTGAGTTGGTAAAAATGCTTGCAATCCCAGGAACCCATGAAAAAAGCCAGATGTGGTACACATCTGTAATCCCAGCACTCCTGCAGTAATATGAGAGGTAGAGATAGAAGAATCAGCTGGAAGCTGATGGGCCAGCTGCAGAGTGAGGTAGGAACAGGAGACATGCTGCCTCAACAGAGAGAAGGAAAGAACTGGCTCTCAGAAGTTGTCCTCTGACCTTTATACATATGCCCTGAACTGTGCCCTCCCCCCGACATAAGCCCACACACATGAACAGATTTTTACAAAACAATAATAAAGGATGGAAAGATGGCGGCGCGGTGCTGAAGAGCACTTGTTGGGTCCTAGCACCCACATGATGGCTCACACCCATCCCCCGCCCCGGTTCCAGGGACTCCAACTGGCACATACACAACCACATACATGGAATATGTGCAGGCAAAACATTTACTTACATAAAGTAAAATAAATAAATCTTTAAAAATTTAAAAAATGTAATTTGCGTTCTTGAATGTTGAGAATTCTTTTTTTTTTTTTTTTAAAGATACAGTGTTCTGCCTACATGTAGGCCTGCAGATCAGAAGAGGGTATCAGATCTTATTACAGATGGTTGTGAGCCACCATTTGGTTGCTGGGAATTGAACTCAGGACCTCTGGAAGGGCAATCAGTTCTCTTAACCTCTGAGCCATCTCTCCAGCCCCGAGAATTCTTTATATTTTTATTGATTACAGATCTTTATTGCCTATGCAACTTACAAATATTTCTCTGTATTTGGATGGTCTTCAATTTTTAAAACTTCTTATTAGGCCATATAGATGTGGTGGCACACACCTTTAATCCCTGCGCTCAGAGGCAGAGGCAGGCGGATGGATCTCTGTGAGTTTAAGGCCAGCCTGGTCTACATTGTGAGTTGCAGGCCAGCCAGGGCCACACAATTAAACCCTGCCTCGAAACTAAGCCTTTTAATTAGCACATATTAATATCCTTTTGTCAGCGGTGTCCTGTGCAGAGCAAGAGCTTTGTTTACCTTTTTCTCCTTCTGTGCACCGTGCATTTAACGTGTCTCCGGAATCTTTGCCTAAGGGCTTAGATTTTCTCCCAGAAGCACAGCAGTTTCATATGGGCTATTTATGCCTGCGACCCACTTGGGTAATTTTCTCATATATGGTGTGAGATGTGGGTTTTTTCACGTGACTAGTCAGTTGCAGGGACCCTATTGGAGAAATTGTCCTTCCCCAGTGACCTGTCCCCTTAAAAAAAAAAAAACCCAAAACCAAAAACCTCATCCTGGTTTGCTGATTGGTTGCTGTTGCTGGGACAATACTCCACGACCAAAAACAACTTGGGGAGTGCAGGCAGATTTTTCTGTCCCCTCCAGCCAGCTCTCAAATAATCACACGGGGACGTCTTATTAATTATAAAAGCTCGGTTAATTATGAAAGCTCGACTAGTAGCTTAGGCTTGTTTCTAACTAGCTCTTATAACTCAAACTAACCCATAATTTTATTGACCTATGTTCTACCACATGGCTTTTATCTCTATCCCATTTTGTGTGTCCGACTCATTCCGCATCTGCCTGGCTTCTCCGCTCTTCTTCCCCACATCCTCTGTGCCTGGAAATCCTGCCTAGCTATTGACTGTTCAGCTTTTTATTAAACCAGTCAGTGTCATAGCTTCACACGGTGTAAAGGGATATCCCACAGCAGAGGAGGAGGCAGAGGGTTTGTTCCATCACACACACACACACACACACACACACACACACACACACACACACACACACACACACGCACGCACACACACGCATTGATCTTTTCCTGTGTGAGGGTGTCAGATCTTTCCAGACTGGGTTTGTTTCATCTTAGAGCTTACAGTCCATCAAGAAGGGAGGTCAAGGCAGGGACTCCAGGCAGGAACTGAAGTAGAATGCTGTCGAGGAATACTGCTTACTGGCTGGTTCCCCGTGGCTTGCTTTCTTACATAACCAAAGACCACTCAGCAGGCATAGCACCGCCCACTGCGGGCTGGCCCCTCCCACATCCATCATTAATCAAGAAAACTCCCCACAGACTTGTGTGGGCCAATCTGAGGGAGGCAGTTTTTTCTCAGTTGAGGTTTCTCTTTCTGATGTCTGTGGCTTCTGGCAAGTTGACAAAAAAACAATCAACATGGTACATTTATTTATTTATTTATTTATTTATTTATTTATTTATTTATTGGGTGTATGTATGTGTTTGGGCACATCTGTGCCAAAGCGCATGTCCAGAGGTCAGAGGACAGCATGTGGTTCTCTCCTTACACCACGAGGGTTCTGGGGTACTGAACTCAGGTCATCAGGTTTGGTGGCAAGCACCCTGCTGAGCTTCCTACTGTCCCGGCTTTGTCTTCTGCCCATATGTTGAAAATTAATTGACTATGTGAGTTTATTCTTAAGCACTGTTTGTCCATTGATCTGCATTTTTGTTTTGTTTCTCAAGACAGGGTTTCTCCGTGTAGTCCTGGCTGTCCTGAAACTCATTCTGTAGACCAGGCAGGCCTTGAACTCAGAGACCTGCCTGCCTCTGACTTCCAAGTGCTGGGATTAAAGTGATGTGCCACCATGCCCAGGACATAATTTTTTGATGGAGTAATATACTACTATGATCTGTAGCTTTGCCAGTCACGTGATTAGATGGTATTAGTGTATGGAGGTTGGAGGATGACCTCAGGCTCTAGTGCTTGCCTTCTGTCTTGTTTGCCACTGCCAATACTGCGCTGGCTAGCACTTGAGCTTCCCGGGTTGTCGTGTCTCAGTCACCGTCTCTCGGTAGGAGAGGCTGTCAGGCTCACATGGGAAGTGCTCTACCCGTTGAGCCATATCTCTGACCCCTTGATGGCTTTTTATTGGGACTGGAATCGACTTAAATCTGTTAAACAGGGCTGGAGAGATGGCTCAGTGGTTAAAGAGCATTGCCTGCTCTTCCAAAGGTCCTGAGTTCAATTCTCAGCAACCACATGGTGGCTTATGACCCATCTGTAAAGAGGTCTGGTACCCTCTTCTGGTCTGCAGGCATACAAGCAGACAGAATACTGCATACATAATAAATAAATAAATAAATAAATAAATAAATAAATAAATGTAAAAAAATCTGTTAAACAAACAATTTTAGGGTACTGATATCTCACCAATATGGAGTCTTTTCCTCTGTGAACGTAACAGACCTTGGCAATAGATTTTTGTCTAATGTCTCTCGGCAATATTGTATAGATTTCACAAATAGGCCCTCACATCTTCTGTTAAATTTATTCATAAACCTTTGTCTTTAAAAGACTGTTCATGTGTGTGCATGATGCGGTGTGTGTGTGGACCTCAGAAGACAACAGACAGGAGTCACTTCTCTTTCTATTATGTAGGTCCCCGAGAACAAACCCAAATCACCAGACTCGGAGCAAGTTCTTCTGCCCACTGAACCATCTTTCTCACCCACCCAGTTCATATTCTAAGGCTGTTTTAGTCCGTTAGTTGTCTTGATTTTATGTTTTAGTTTGGCAAAACGTTTAAAGTACAGAAAGTTTTTAAGGACACTCAAAAAAAATTCCAGAAAAATCCTTTACCCAGATTTCTGTGATGCTAACAGTTCCTCCATACACACCCAAGACAGGGTCTTACTATGTAGCCCTGACCTGAAACTCACTTTATAGACTAGGTTGGCCCCTAACTCAGGAGGTGGAGGTAGGAGGACCAGTAGTTCAAGGTCTTCTTAACGCTATAGTAAATTTAAGGACAACCTGGGCTACATAAGACCCTATCTTTAAAAAGGTGGGAAGTAGCCGGGCAGTGGTGGCTTTAATCCCAGCACTCAGGAGGCAGAGGCAGGTGATCTCTGTGAGTTCGAGGTCTGCCTGGTCTGCAGAGTGAGTTCCAGGACAGGCTCCAAAGCCACAGAGAAACCCTGTCTCGAAAAACCAAATAAATAAATAAATAAATAAATAAATAATAAAAAAAATACAGCCCCGATTTCCCGAACTTCTTATTTGGTGATACTGTTTAAGGCTTATATATTTCTTTTTTTACTTTCTGTTTTTTCAAGACAGGGTTGCTCTGGAACTCACTCTGTAGACCAGGCTGGCCTCAAACTCACAGATCCACCTGCCTCTGCCTCTCGAGTGCTGGAGTTAAAGGTGTGTGCCACTACCTGGCACTAAACTGACTTATTAATTATACAGTTTTTGTCAGTCATTTGTTGAGGATTTTCCACGTGACTGTGAAGAGCATCGTCCTTCGCCCTTTCCACTTGGCTGCTTTTTCTTCCTCTTTCTTGTCTTGCCACACTGGCTTCTTCGTTCAGGCTGATGGAAGGGAGAACGGACATCCCACATGTGGTGTGAAAGCAGAGACCACAGAATCCATACAGGATTGGGGGAGAAGTGCTGCTTGGGAGGCGGAGGGGTGGCGTTGTCAAAGGGCCCCTTCTCGGTAGAGGTGGAAAGATATTGACCTTCCTCCAGTGTGGGCTGGTACTTCAATACAAAGGGGCTAAAATATGGATATTTTCAGAAAGCCTCAAGTCTGCTTGGGCCTCCACCGTCCTCAGCATTCCTCTCCTCCCCAGTCCCGGATTCTTGGTTTCAGGGGTCCCCCCCTGCAACCCAAAGCAATTGAGTGGGAGAGGGATCCCAGCTAAGGTAAGGTCCGGGTTGTGATCAGGTCAGGGGGCATTGTTAGGGGAGCCTCAGGTCGGCCATGGGAATCTTGAGGAGGACAGGATGGCAGTGAGACTACACAGCAGTAGCCATGACACGCTGAGCACCATCACACGCCTTGATTGTGACCGTTCGTTCAGTGTTCCTAAGCACCCAGTGAGGTGGCCGCGAGGACCCCTGTCTCCCTAATCGTAGGGACCTTCTCCGGTCCCTACGGAGTGGAGCAGGGAGGCACTAGGAACTGGCGGCTTTGCTCCAACCCCTGCCACCTCTCTTGAGGCATCACCTGCCCTGGAATTCTGCCCTGCCACCCTCCCTTTTCCCTGTCCAGTGCCAGTGGTGCCAGGCCAACTTCCCTGGGCTTCCACTTACTCACAATCTGTCCCCTCCCAGCTTAGGGACTCTAGCTCGCCCTTCCTCACTCCTCCTGCATCTAGCAAGGGCCTCAGTACACAGTGGGCATCAGCAATGGCTGTTGCCCCCAAGGGCACAGTGGGATAGCAATGTCAGGTGCCATCTTTTCAACTCAGTGTGGGGTCACTAGCAAGACTTCCTTCGATGAGACTGTCACTTGGGAAAGGATGAAGCCTGGCCCAAAGGCATCTTGGAGCCCTTGCCTCGCTATATTATACTCTGCCACCAGCCGGCCCTAGGATGCTCCAGGAAGTGCTGTGTATGACACCCGCCCCCAGGCGCCACCTCTTAGAGAAGGGACCATTGTCTCCGAAGGGTTAACGAGGGATGCAAGGAAGGGGCCCTTTAGCCATGGTGCCCTCTGACCTTTCATAAATCAGAGGGGCTGGGGGCGAGGGGCTACTTGGCAGGACTTGGTGGGGTGGGGACTTAGAAGCAGCTGCGCGCGACGTTGACATTGTTCCCACCATTCTGAGTGCAACAAATCCCTCTATTGTGTTCCTGGTTTATCTGGTTCCTCTTGTTTATGAGCAGGGCTCCTTTGGCAGTGGTTCCAGCCCTGGGCGGGTGGAAAGAGTGCTGGCACGCACTGAAGGGGGAGGGGCAGGAGGGGGCGCTGTCAATGCCCGCATTGTCCCCCGCGCTTTTTGTTTCTACTGTAATGACATGTTGAGAGAGAGAGAGAGAGAAAGAGAGAGAGAGAGAGAGAGAGAGAGAGAGAGAGAGAGAGGAGAGAAGAGAGCTGGGGAGGGAAGAGAATGGCAAAGAAAGCCGAGCAAGGGCCCTGGTGTGGATTGATATCTGGGCCTGGGCGGATGTCCTGGCAGCTGGGCAGCAGGGCCGCATGGAGCCAGGCAGGGGTGCCTTGGAGGGGGTGGCGTGAGGGGTCAGCCAGTCTCCCCCACCCTAGCCTCTGCTGCCTGGCACCAGGTTCCCCCACCATCCGCCGGTCCTCCTGAGGCAGCTGGAGTGGAGCTAGTGCCAGGGTTGGGGTCTGCATTCCGATGTGGCCCTGCCAGCCTGCGCTGCCTGGGCAGCTGGCTGTGCCTCTCAGTTCTCTGGGTCTGAGGTCTGTGAAATGGGCACTGCTAGAGGTGACAGGCTTCCTGGCCTTCTGGACTTCGAAGGGTGCTCTCCCTAGTCCTGGGCTGTACTGCTGAGCCTGGGCAGAGGGAAAACTCGCGCTAGGACAGGGTCCTGAGCTGCCCCCGGAACGATAAGACCAAATGTCAGCTTGGCTCTGGGGGCCTCATCTCCCACCTGGGCCTCTGAGAGATGTGAGGGGCCGGGAAAGAAAGGTGCCTGAACATGAGAGGGGGAGCCATGGGCCCATCCAGCTCAGTCACAGGCTGCAAGGTGGCTCCCGAGCCTGTCTCTCTCTCTCTTTGGGTGTCAGCCTTCGGCCTGGGCTTATCTAGATGTGTGAATTCAAGGTTCCTGAAGGAGCCGTGAAGCCCCTGGACCTGTCTGAGCTGGAGGAGTCTCTGAGGCTATGGACTTCTCTCTGCCACTGCTAATGACCTTCTCTGTAACATCTGTCCTGGGCCAGCCCATCGCTGTGACGGTGCAAACTCTGTCTTTGACTAACCCAGACACTGGGGAAATCAAGACTCTCTGAGATCCCCACTCTTTACCTGCAAAGAGTGAGCAGTTTCCAAGGCCGTATTTGGACCTGTGGAAAGTTCAAGATCCTCCAAGAGCCTCCTTGGCTAGGAGCTTGCTGTCCGGGGAATGGTTGAATATATTCTTCTCAGGGTGGAGGTTTATGTGATGCTCGAAACGGAAACCAGTTTTTTAGAATTAGGGTAAAGACCATATATAGCCAGAATGAGGACTCAGACTCAGGTTACGGCTATTCAGAGCTCAGCCTAAGATCACGGCTCAGTCTAGCGTCAGGATTGGAGTTTAGTCAGCCAGAGGTTAGGATCATGGCTCAGATCGTAGCTAGGACCAGGGCTCTTACTAGCATCATGGTTAGGGCTTAGGATCATGACCAAGAATAGGTCTAGCTAGGGTCAGGGCTCAGTCTGTAGATGGGGGGAAATTCATTGTAGGAGAAAGTCAGGATTTACTCAAGATCCAGACTCAGGATAAGGGTCCTGTCCAGGACAAGGATCAGGGTGATGTAGGGTATGGAAAAGGGGCTCAGTAGACAGACTGTCAGAGACAGGGTGAGTATTCATTCTCGAGGGAGGATAATGGTTCAGGCTGGGCTTGAGGCTTAGTCTATGACCAAGGAAAGTGCTCATTTTTGACTCAGGATTAGGGTTCATGTCTGTCACCAAGATCAAGGCTGGTAAAGTGTTCATTTTGGGTTTAAGGTCAGGCTGCAGGCTGGGGTCAGGACCAGGGTCAGGCTGGGTAAAGGCCTCTGGCAATCACCCAGCTTTGATAGACAATCTATAGCCAGTGTCAAGGGCTCTGTCTGTGGCTGGCCTGGGGCCAGGACTCAGCTGTGATGTGGGTCAGGACCCTGTCTGGAGCTGCGTCTGTGGAGAGACGCTTGGGGGTTGGGAAACATGGTTAATGCAGAGAGACTGGGGAGGGTGGGGTAGAAGAGGTCGGGCCAGGAAAAGAAGAGAAGTTGAGGAGCCCCTGACTATGTGCAGGATATGCTGGAAGAACGTTGCCTATCAGGAAGATGTCCCCGTGGGGCTGCTCCTAAGTCTGCGTGATGGTGGCTGAACTAGTGTTGGGGGCATAAGTGTGACGTGGGTAGGTCAGCATGGAGGCATGTTGATGCCTCCTCTATCCGTCATTGTGAGCTGTGTGTGCTGCCTCTTCGGCACGTAGGGTCCCACAAGGGTCCCGGCCATCCCACATGACCAGTGCCTGAACCTTGCATAACCTGTCAGCTGAGAACCCGTGATGACTTACTGGTAGTTGGAGATGCTCCAAGATCAGAAATAGCCCCAAGGCCTAGCAAGGACCAGCTTAGAGGTGGCTGGGCAGGGTGACCGTCAGGTCAGAGGTCAGTCACAGCACAGCCCTATGTGCCACATCCCTTTCTCCTATACCATCCAAGCAAACGCTGGTTACAGGCAGGGGACCAAAGCAAGCAGAGATGGGTCCAATGTGAAGACATGGAACGTGGTGGGGCCCCCCAAAACCTGGATTGGATCCCCAGCATGAAACCAGGCATGATGGTATACACCTGTAATGCTTAGACTTGGCAGGTAGAGGCAGGAGGATCAGAATCAAGATCATTTTTTACTACATAGGAAGTTTGAGGCTAGCCTGGGCTACAAGAGATCCTATGTGTGTATGTATGTATGTATGTATGTATGTATATAAATGAAGAGTCATCTGGGATGAGATGGATGACTTCTGCTTCTGCCCCCCCTCCCTCCCTCCTTCTCTCCTTCCCTCCCTCCCTCCCTCCCTCCCTCCCTCCGACTCCCCTGACACTACTGTCAGGCTTTTCTGGTTCTTTCCTGCTGCCTCTATTCAGGGGCTAAGTGGGCGAGGGTACCTGCTCTGGTCACTGCTGTCTTCTTTTCTCTATGTCCATATCCTGGACTTTAGACTTCTGTTATGAGGGTCAGCACTCACACCATATATCAGGGCCCAAAGGGACCACGGGACCTCCTAAGCCTCTCATGCATACCCTCATTGGCCAGCTGTCTATGGTACACTGAGTCTTTGCTGAGCATCCAGCCCACAGAGGGGAATCCCACACAGGCCTGTTTGCTGTTGGGGGAGCCACTTCTCCGCTGGGAGAGCCCCTAGCAGGGGAAGGCCTGGGATCACAGGTTGCCCAGCTAGGGAAAGGACCAAGGAAGGTTTCCTGGCGTTACTGACTTTGAGATTTAGATGGGAAGGAATAGACAGGACAGATGTTTGCCTGGCTGGAGTTTGTGCCCAGATGTGCTGATGTTTGGTGTGGTGGTTCTGAGGAGTGTTTCCTCGAGGAAGAATAAGGTCCCTGCAGGGAGCAACCAGTGGTAAATAGCACAGTTTTGGGTTAGATTCGGTGGGACTGAGCTCTGGTTCTGGTGCCTTCTAGCCCTGGTACCAGGGAGGAGCTAATGGGTCTCTCTGCAGTAAGCTAATCTGGAAGGGGCCTGTGAGGACGCAAGGCTCGCAGCTCCTGCCTGTCAAATGAGACCGCATGTCTGTCCTGCAATGGCCTGAGCTACTGTCTCAGATTTGCCCCACTGTGCACCTTCTTGGTAAGAATGTGGAGCACAGAGACCCCAGAATGCAGAGTCCTCACTAGCTGGAGCTATTTGCCTCCTGAGCATAGAGAGCAAGAATCAGATGCCCTGGGGCTGGAGAGACATCCCACAACCCCCTGTAACTCCAGTTCCAGGGGACCCAACACCCTCTTATAGCCTTCGCAGGCACCAAGCATGTATGTAGCATGTGGATGCACATGCAGGCGAAGCACCCACATCCAAAAATTATCAGTAAATGAAAAAAACAAGTCAGATGCCAGCTTTTTGGTTTGCAGTGGTGCTGAGGGTTGAACTCACACACGCTAGAAGCAATCCCTGCCACTGAGCCATGCACCAGCCCCCAGGTGCCAGTTTGGTGACTGAAGCCATCGCTGCAGTTGGCGTGTGTCCTGGAGGCTGGACAGAGAGCATCCCAGAGAACCTCTCTTAGGGTCTGCTTGCGTCCCAAGCCAGAGCCATTTCTCCATTTACAACTTAAATCTGAGTTCTGTATTACACGCTTTCAGAGTAGAAGCCTTAAGATAGTGACAGTAAAAGTGAAAATGAGAAGAACAAGGCTGTCTGTACCCCGCTTGTCCATTTGGTGTCCCCTTGGGGGGCCCTGGGCTTTTCTGAAGATTCTGGGCTGTCATGGGAGTGGAGTGAGGGGAAGAAACTGCCCCGCAGGGGACCCAATCACATAGTCATTGGCACAGGTACCGTACCCCCACTCTGCCTGCACACAAGCTGGGTGTGGGACAGGAGGATCCTGGGATGTGACACCTGTCAAAGTTGTTCCCTCTGTCACAACAGGTTACAAGGCAAGGGCGCTTTCCTAAATCTATAGAACTGCGCTGCATTACAGCTCAGTCGACAGAATGCTTGCCTAGCGTGCAGGAGGCCCTGGCCTCGGTTTCCCTGCGCTACACACAGCGGGTGTGATGGCATGATGTAATCACGGCACTCAGGAGGGGAGGCTGGGTGACCTGAAATTTAAGGTCATCCTCTGATACATGTGACTTTGAAGCCAGCTAAGGACCACATGGGACACTGTCTTAAACAAAACCAAACCATGAAGTGATTTTCTTATAAAACTGTCTCGGCTTGGTGTCTCTCCAGAAATGTTTCAGAGACTGAAGATGCAGTTTAGCATGCATGAGACCCTGGATTTAATCCCCAGCACCCACACACGCGCACATACACACACATGCACGCACACACACACAAAACAAAACAACAAAACCCAACTCGCGCTTGAGTGTGGTTGTACATGTATAAAAAGTACCCATAATATTCAGGTAACCATCTCAACCCTGTTTGGGTGTTCAGTGGCATTAGTTGCATTCACACCGTGCAACTGTAACCACCTCCATTTCCACAACTCTCTCATCTTTTCGAGTCAGGGTTTCTCTGTGTAGTCCTGGCTATCCTGGAGCTCATTCTGTAGAGCAGGCTGGCCTTGAACTCACAGAGATCCGCCTGCCTCTGCCTCCCGAGTGCTGGGCTTAAACATATGCTGCACCTCCTCCCGGCTGTCTTATCTTTCAAAATTGAAAATTTTGTGCCTCTCAGGTGCTAACTCTCTGAGCTCCCCTCACCTCACTGGTAACCACTGCTCTCCTCTCTGCCTCTCACCTTGCCCACTCCAGGTACCTTATTTAAGTGGAGTCTTTTTGTTTCTGGCTTCTTTCACTTAACACATGTCTTCAAGGGTCATCCATGTCATAGTATGTGCATGATGTATGTATGTGGGCATGGTCACCCTGGTGCTCACGTGGAGGTTGGCAGACAAATCTGTGAAGCTGGTTCTCTCTTGCCTCCTTTCTCCGGGTCCCAGGGATGGAACTCAGGTCATCAAGATTGAATGGCAAGCAATTTCACCTGCTGACCCATCATCACCTGGCCTCCCTGCCTCCCTTTTATGGTGAACAATACGATGTTCTTTATGGCACTGAATACTGTTTGCCCATTGGCTGTCCATGGTCCCTGGGTTGATCCATCATTTGGCTGTGTGAGTCACGCTGTTAGGAATAGGGGCAGCCTGCATCCGTGAGTCTGCTTTCAATTTCTCTGCTGTTTTATAGAGGGATCACAGAGAAGTTTCCCATTGTCTCAGCTCCACACTCCAGGACTGCACTCTCTGCCTATGAGAAACACCTTATGGGGCGCCTAGGGAGGAAAGGGAGGGCCCAGTGAAGTTAGACCCTTGGTGGCTAACTGAGGATTCCTGAGCAGGCAAGGTGTGAGAGAGGCGAGGGGTGGTATTTTAGAGTCTGCCCGAGGAGCCCAGGCACCCAGCAGGGTGTGCCTGTGACGACGGGGTCCATCAGTCTTGTGTAATAGCTCTGGCTTCTGCTGGAGGTGAGAATCTAGACTATAGAAGAGGGGGCCATGCACCGCTCAGGATTTGGCTCAATGCTGGTGTCACCTTGAGCCAGGGAACAACATGTCGAGTGAGGGCTTCACCCGTAGCAGACCAGTCCCCTGTACTTCTTCATGGTCTCCGCAGCCACCCAAGAGGACATTGCCCAGGCAGCTTGGCTCCTTCATACCCTTGACACCTAGAGGCTCAGCTGGGTTCCCTTCCTGAGGAGCATTCCCGAAGGGGGTCCCTCCATGGCCACACACGTATACACACTCACACCACAATCACCCGTGTACCCACAGTATGAATATTCCGCATACATTTTCCGGCCACTCCCATCCAGAAACTTGACACTGTACAAGCATCTAATTGCACACTTATATTGAGACACACATATACACCTAGCAGACACCACAAACACATGCCCAAAATTCACTGACATGTACACGCTCATATGCAAGTGTGTGCACTAGTCACCTGAGTGTGTGCTTACGCATTCATAGGCACGAACACCCAGAGAGGAGCACACAGTCATATACAACCGTAACACACACACAGAGGCAGAGGTGCACAACCTCACACACTTGCATGCAACCACAGGACACTCAGATACACACCCGCTCATTTATACTCATTTGCACACTCACACATGCTCCTTAGCTTTTAAATATTATACTTACAAGTCTGGTGTTGTGGCACACACCTTTAATCTTTGCATTTGGGAGGTAAAGGCTGGCCTGGTCTCCATAGCTACTCACAGGCTAACCAAGACTTCACAGAGAGACCCTGAGGCAAAAATAAAATAAAAGTAAAGTAAACTACACTTGCTACGCAGTGGTGGCACACACCTTTAATCCCAGAACTCAGGAGGCAGAGGCAGCGAGGCCAGCCTGGTCTACAGAGCGAGTTCCAGGACAGGCTCCAAAAAGCTACACAGAGAAACCCTGTCTCGAAAAAACAAAAACAACAAAAAACTACATCTATCTATCTATCTATCTATCTATCTATCTATCTATCTATCTATCTATCTAGTGTGTGTCGGTATGTGTGTAGATCAGGGGACAATTTAGGGGTCCATTCTCTCCACCAAGTGGGTCTCAGAGACCAAACTTGGAGTCAGGCTTGGAGGCAGGAAGCTTCACCTGCTAAGCCCTCTCACCAGTCTCTCATCTATATACTCTACATTTTAAAAAAAAATATTTACTTATTTATGTATATGTGTATGTATGTATGTATTGTATTTTTGGTTTTTAGAGATAGGGTTTCTCTGTGTTGCTTTGGAGCCTGTCCTGGAACTAGTTCTTGTAGACCAGGCTGGCCTCGAATTCATAGAGATCTTCCTGGTTCTGCCTCCCGAGTGCTGGGATTAAAGGCGTGTGCCACCACCGCCCAGCTAGATTTATTTATTTTATGTGTTTGAATGTTTTGCCTGTGTGTATGTCCTGCACCTGCACCTGTACCTAGCAACTGCCATGTGCCTCGGCATCAGGCTTGGCTCATCCAGTGTCTAGCGCTTACTTCTGGTGACTGTCCTGTTAGAAGCCTCCCTACCCCAGTGTGCACCAAGAATCTTATTGCCTCACAGAGCTAAACCCTCCTTGGGGGCAGTTTGTGCCGGCTGGGCAGTTTCCCGCATAGAAAACTCACGTCACTCAGCTGGTGGATGAGCCCCCCACCCCAGGATGCGGTCTGTCTTGTCTGTCCACCACAGGCTGGGCTCAGAAATGATCTATGGATCCTACAGAATCAGGGTCTGAGGTGGTGGTCACAAGAGTGGTTGTCGGGAGCCACCCTGGCATGGCCCTCCTCCCATTCTTAGTCTCAAGGCCTGAAACCCTCTTTGGGAAAGATCTCCATATCGGCTTCCCTGGATTTGGGGAGCTTGGTTTGGGTCTGTCTATGGGATTTCTCCCTGTGGGACACTTTTGTTACCATCTCTTGTCTGTCTCCCTCATAGGACTATGAGCTCGCTGGGGACACAACTATGCCCTCTTCATCTTTGGGAACCTAGTTGTGCTGGCAGGGTCCACAGAGAGCTGGTTCCAGGAGTACACTGTGTGGAATTCTGGAACTTTCTCCTTACCTGACTTGTTCATATATTGACCAAGGTGACCTTCCTGCTGCCCCTAGGGAGGGTTCCCTCTGTGGGCCTCAGCCTCGGCCTCTGTCAGCCTTCAGGTGTCTGAGAGCAACTCCAGGCTCAGGAGTAGCCATGGAAGGTGTGGCCTTGTCCCCCTTCTGGCCCTGGGTGGGCAGAGGATAAGTCAAGTGAGCAGGCTCCTTTTTCTTCTGTACCTGGGGCAGCTGACTTGGCTGATCATGGGGTCTGGGAACCTCTTGGCTCAAGTGAGGACAAAGCAGAGAGAACAGTCCAAGGGAACTTTCCTGCCACAGGTCAATGCTCCTCACTTCAGTATGACTTCTCTCAGCCTCAGTTTCCCTCTCTGTAATACAAGGCTGGGTTGTCTCCCTAACCCCGAGACCCTCCCCAGCTGTGCCCTTCTGTAACTGGAAGTCTGAGAGCAGAGGCAGGAAGGCAAGACGGCCCCTCTTCCCCACCTCCTCTCTCTGTCCCCCAGGGTCACCCCAAAGCTGCCCCTCCCCAGCTCCCTGGGACTTCCCTGCAGCTGCAGGCTGGGGAGACAATCGGGTGCTTTAGAGAAATACATTTTTGGGCTAATTTGCCATGCGTAAGTGTTTCTCTTAGCCTTTAAAGGCAGAGAACAAAGAGACCTTTCTGTGCCCGGGCAGGCTGCTGGGAAGGGGACCGCAGCTGTACTGGCTGTCGACCCTCCCTTCCTCCATCCCCGTAAGCATCCCAGCACACAGCCCCTGTCCCCCCACAGGAGAGACAGCCTGGACTTTCCCAGCCTCCCCCAGTCGCCAGTTTGGCCCAGCCCCCTCCCACCAGCTGCCCCAGGCAAGAGAGAAAGTGTGTGTGGGTGGCGGCTGGGTGGGGAGGGGTACAAGGAGAGAAAGTCACTCTCCGCGTGGTTGTGGCGGCGGTGACAACTAGGCTTCGTGGTGGCCTGCTGGTGTGTGTTGGTGGTGTTCTCTGAGTTGTGTAGTGTGGTCACATGCCATTGGCTCCAGTCATCAGGTGACTCATCCGCATTGAGATGTGACAGTTGCTTCATTCATTCATCCATCTATCCATTCATTCATTCATTCCACTAGTCCGAGTTTCCCGTTAGTTTAGGTCTGTCTGTTGATGATAATAGACAAAACGAACTAGATGCCTGTGCTTCTAAGAGGCGGTGACATCTTTGGAAGGAAGCAATGTAAACAAAGGCACAGAGCTTGAAGGGGCGTCACATCCTGAGTGGGGTGGGAGCTCCTGTGCACAGTGAGGCTAGCTCACCTGTCTCTGGGCTACTTTACGCGGTAGTGATTTTCTTGAGCCTGAGGGTTTCACAGTGACTGTCCCCAACCATGGTGCTCAGCAATGTCTGGGCATTTGTTCAGGTGACCTTCCGTCTAGAGCGTGCTCCACCCACTTCTCTGCTCTCGTATAGATAGGGGCCATCACCCTTCTCTCTTCTTCCACAGGGCTTGGCTGCTCACTGTCTTCGCTTGCTTCCCGGTACACCTTGGAGCATGTGCGCATGTCTCGCGTGTCCGTGCAGAGGCCAGGAGCTACCCCTCCTTCTCTCCCTGTCTGTCCCAGCTCATCATCATGAACCTCCCAGCCTCTAGCTCAGACAGGGACTTTGGATGCCACCCCCTCTAGCTCATAAGGCCAGCTGCTAATGTTTATGGAACACTTACTGTAGGGCAGACACCTGTCAGCCCACTGCATCACAGTGACTGCTCTATGGCACTGCTGTGCCCGGCTGCTGTGTTACTCAGAGGCCAGCTGGGCTAGAGGGAGGTCTGGAGCTGCCTAGAATCATCGGCTTTTTAGGAAGGAGGTGTCAGAGACCAGACTCTGAACCATTGTAGCCGCGTAAACCAGGAGCCTCCCAGAGCAGCCCCCACCCCTGGAGCGCGTCGCCTTGACATCCTGCCACTTGTCTGGATGCTCTGCCCTCCCCCAGGCCTGGGCGCTCTCTGATTCCCCGTGCACAAGAGAGCCAGGGGAAGATGAAGATAGGGATGTGGAAGGGGACCACGTGAGGACACGGAGAGAACCAGAGCAGGGTCTGCCTCTCTTGTGCTGCTGTGGGTAAAGGTAGCCTTTACTCTGGGATTTCACAACCTTTGAGAGGGCTGGGGATATAACACAGTTAGTAGAGTGCCTGCTTCATGTGCATCAACCCTGAGTTTATCTCCAGAAGTGTATAAACCAGGTGTGGAGACACACCTGTAACCCCAGCACTTGGGATGTGGAGACAGGAAGATCAGAAGTTCAAGGTCAATCTTGACTGCTTATGGAGTTTGAGGCCAGCCTGGGCTACATGAGACCCTATCTTTAAAAAAAAAAATAGTATAAGGACCCAGTGACATGGCCAGAGGTAAGGACTCTCATTGCTAAGATTGATAACTTGAGTTCAGTTCCTGGGACACCCCATGATGGAACTGTCCTCTGACTTGCGCACAGGTGCGAAGGCACACATACGCTCTTGCTTGCTTTTGCTCTGTCTTTCTCTCTTTGTACGTGTGTGCCCCTCTCATTTATAAAATCAGTAATTCTTTAAGAGAAAAGAAAAGAAAAGAAAAGGCCCTTGAGAGATCCCTGTGGTCCCCAGTGGACAGCATGCTGACACCTGCAACAGATTACAGAGGCAGGGTGTCTATACTTGTGTGCAGGTGTGTCCGTGCAAATATGCAGGGTGCACTGTCTCTGCCTGCGCATGGATCAGAGACGGTGGTGACTGCATGACCACTACACCTTATCTGTGGTGCGGAGGGGGCTCATCTTCCCATACACACGCCTGCTCACGTCAGTGCACGCCTGGGACTGTGCCCATCAGACATACTTCTCATGCATCTGCTCCCCCGGGATTCAGGGGAGTGCTCGCTGTGATAGACAGGTCCATCTGAATGGGGTTTCTGCTAATCTGCCACAGTACGCAAGCATAGGCCATACCTTCCCAGTCCACTGATGAGTACTGTGTGTTTCTACTAGGGAGCTAGGGAGACTGGTTTTGGGGGGCACAGTCTGTGTCCCTTCAGGAAGCACAATCTGAAAAAATAAAGCACCCTGAAAAACTGCCAGGGAAGTCTGCAGAGGAGGAGTAACCGCTGCAGAACGGGGAGCATTGCCCACCAAGGACTGGAGCTTAGGGAAGGAGACATGAAGCTTCCTCCTTAGATTAGGAGGAAGAGAGGCCAGGCAGTGGTGGCACGGGCCTTTAATCCCAGCAGAGACAGCTGGTTCTCTGAATTTGAGGTTAGCCTCGTCTACAGAGTGAGTTCCAAGGCAGCCAGGGATACACAGAGAAATTTTGTCTCAAAAAAAAAAAAAAACAAACCTGGAGAGACAGCTTGGATTTAGAGCACTTACTGCTCTTGCAGAAGATCTGGGTTCAATTCCTAGCACCTGCAGGGAGGCTCTCAACCTTCCATAACTCCAGTTCCAGAGCATTTAATGCCCTCTTCTGGCCTCCACAGGCACCAGCCATTCACACGGTGCAGACATATATGAAGGCAAAACATTACTCATATACATTAATAAATCAAGTAAATGAATCATTTTTTTTAAAAAGAGGAGGCGCCGTGTCAGGTGTCCTCATGGCCCTTGGAGGAGAGCGTAGTAGGCTACCGTCTAAGTCTAGTTTAGACAGAGAGGGGAAAGCTGGGCCCTGTGGCTCATGCTTGTAATCCCAGAACTCAGGAGACTGAGGCAGGGGATTGCTCAGTTCTAAAGGAGCCTGGGCTACAGAAGAAAACCTTGTTTCAAAACAAAACAGAGGGGAAGAATTGAGGCCAGAGAGGGAGGGAGGATGAGAGCTGAGATAACAGAGGCAGCCCTCCACTCAGAAAGCAGGTTCCTAAGCCTTCAGGGTTCTGTCTCAGGAGGGCTGTAGCCTAGGGGGTATCAGTCAGGTGAGGGCACAGGTCAGAGTGGGAACTTGACAGATGCAGGAAAGAACCCTCTGGGAGGTAGCATCTGGGCTGAGTTTTGAAGGACGGAGAGGAGTTGAGGAGACTGACCAGAGAGCGGGGAAACTGCTTTTCACATAGCACAGGTAAGGTTGTGCTGGGCCCCTGTGTTTGCCACAAATGAAGTCAGCAGCCAATCCCTGCTCCAGAGCCTGGGTAGCATGTGGCCAATTGTTCAGTTTCCCAGCTCCCTCCTGGTTCCAGAGCCTCAGTCCAACTCCCTGTTGTTCCATCAGGTTTCTCTCTCTTTAGCACCCAGTGTCACCTCTTCCTGTGTGGCCTAGACCAAGGAATGAAGGGCTGTCCCATACCAACTCATGACAGTGGCTGCCTGCCTGGGGCCAGACTGGAAACCCCAGGGGAATGTTTGGGCTTCTATTAGTGGCCAGTGGGGGACACTGAGGATTCTGAGCACATTGACAACTTCATGAATCCAAGACTCACCAGTGAGCTTGACGGATTTAAGAAGCCTATAGGGGAGTCAGGCGAAGGGCCCTGGGCAGCAGTGTGCAGGTGGGAGGGAGCTTAGTAACCAGCTCCGAGGGTGATGGAGAACAAAGGTAGATGCAGACTCTCACAGTGGGAAACTCTCCCTTCAACCTGGGTCAAGTTTCCAAGGCAAAGTAGAGCAGGTAGCTCTCTTGAGCTGGGTAAGTTGACTCCAGCTCGCTGCCCCTCCAGGGTTGCAGGGTGCAGTACCCAGCTCTCCTTCTCTGCTGGTTTATTGTTTACTCCAGGGGGACAAGCAGATGGCAGCCAGGATGGCAAGCCCTTTCTGGTCTGTCTGAGACCCTGACCTACACCTCAGCTTTAGCTTTGAATCAGGCAACTTCAGCCCACGCTCGGGGCGGTGTGAGGTCACTGGAGGACCACGTAGGGGAAGGGGGTTAGGAACAGGATGGGCTGGACTGCGCAAGGGTGAAGAGCAGGCCTCTCCCACTCTACCCTTAGCTCATGTGTGGGACAAACCGGCCAGCTAACAAGGGATGGGGCATACAGGGAGTGCAAAGGGCTTGAAGACAGACAAGAGACTCTAGACCACCCACGCCTCAACCTGCCTGCGACAGGATGGGTCTCTGGGCCTTGGTACATCTGGCACTGCCCTTCCCTCCCTGTCTCTGGGACAAGTTCCGGTCCGAAGGGCTGGGATCCAACATGGCCTCCAGTCTGCTTGATCCTTCTCAGAGTCATTTATCCAATCAGGGGCAATGCTTGGACTTTGTTTTAATGTAGTACTTTATTGTCCTGTAGATTCTGTTTTTATTTAGATTTTTAAAATATTATTTTATTATTTACTTATACGCATGTGGAGAGGGGCAGACATAGAAGGTATATGGCCCTTTGGAGCTTATAGGCAGTTGTGAGCTGCCCCACGTGGGTGCTTGTTGAACTCAGGGCCTCTGGAAAAGCAGGCAGCACTCTCAGCCACTGAGCCGTCTCTCCAGCTCCTTTTATTTTTATTTTTATTTTTTTTGGTTTTTCGAGACAGGGTTTCTCTGTGGCTTTAGAGCCTGTCCTAGAACTAGCTCTGTAGACCAGGCTGGTCTCGAACTCACAGAGATCCACCTGCCTCTGCCTCCCGAGTGCTAGGATTAAAGGTGTGTGCCACCATTGCCAGGCCCCTTTTATTTTTAAGCAATATATCTGATAGAAGAGCCCACTAAAATAGCGCAAAAATTCAAATGCGCCCCAAAGGTCGCCATTTGACCTCTTCGGGTCTACCGTTTTACCATTTTCTTTTCCACTCTTCTGTGTGCTTGCACGTGACGTGTACGACCACACACACGCTACACATGGTGCACACTCGCACTGCTCCTTGAAGGACAGGTGCTGAATCTTCATTCACATTTTCGCTAAAACAAGGTGTTCTTTTGCCTAATTACAATGTAATTCTCAAATGTCAGGAAATCAGCATGCTGCTCTCTAATCTCCAGGTCTCGGTTTTATGAATCAGTTATCCTATTAACATCCTTACCACAGCGTGGCTTGGACCTTGGATGATGGCTGCCAGTGATGGAGGAGGATCATCTGTCTATGTGTTACTTTCATTGGTTAATAAAGAAACTGCCTTGGCCTTTGATAGGACAAAAAATTAGTTAGGCAGAGTAAACAGAACTGAATGCTGGGAGGAAGAAGGCAGTGAGCCAGATGCTATAGCTCTCCTCTCCAAGATGGACACAGGTTAAGATCCTACCCGGTAAGCTACCACCTCGTGGTGCTACACTCATTAATAGAAATGGGTTAATCAAGATGTGAGAGTTAGCCAGTAGTAGGCTAGAGCTAATGAGCCAAGCAGTGTTTAAAAGAATACAGTTTCCATGTAATTATTTTGGGTAAAGCTAGCCGGTGGCCAGGAGCCCTCCCGGGTGGCGGGAAGCAGCCCGCCACTCCATCTACATGCCAGGTTTACATGGGTTGCCCTTGACACAGAGGAGGTTATTTGGGATAGTGTTGGCATTATTGCTTCTTGTCCCCTTCCCTGTCCCCCTTATTCCTCCCCAGGGTCCCCAGCATGCCTTTGGGCACTCCTAAGATCCAGATAGGACTGCGGCCATGTCCATCTCTCTAGGACATCAAACTCCTGAGGGTGGAGAGTGGGGGGCATTCCCTTCTGGGTTCCACCAGCTTAGCACAAACCTCACACCTGTGACCTTGAAGAGTCTCCTGCCTTAGCCTCCTGCCACCTGCGGGCCCTGGTACCAGGTTTCCTGACTAGGTGGCTGCTCTTCATCTGCCTACCACTCCCTCATATGGGATGTCTAGAGTTGCCTCTAGCCCCGAAATATCCATGTCCCAAACCTGTGTCACCATCCTGTCCCCACCACTTCCTTGCGCATCAATGGCCCCACTGTTCTTGAACGATCTAGGCATGAGGCTTTCGAATTCATCACTCTCATGCCTGGTCATCAGCCACAGCAGTTTTTCCCGCAAGCCATTGTTCATGTCCACCAACCCCTTCCGAGGGCTCTGGTCCCCTCTTTCTTGAACTCTGTTTTGGTCTGAAATCTGGATGCTTCTGTCCACTTTCTAAACGGCCAACCCCAGCAGAGCACTAGGGGTCGTGCTGGAATGGGACCCTCCAAGAAACACACAGCATCCCTGGTAGGAAGGGACTTAAAATCCACAAGCGTGCCTCCCCTCCCTCCTCCCCCGCCACCACACACCCCAACAAACTTCTTAGCAAGGAACCTTGCTGCATCCTGGAAGCTGGGGCCCAGGAGAGGTTTGGGACACTGATACTGTGGTTAAGTCCGGAGCAGGAAGAAGTAACCCTAAAGGGTATGTGAAGGGCACCACACTGCAAGTTGACCTTTCGAGAATGTTCTTGTCTCCCAAGCTGCATCCTGCCCACCATCGCCACTGCTCATGCCCTCTGCCTACCTCCATTAGGCCCTGCCCTTGGTCAGACACAGGGTAAGGACACAGATGCCACACACTAACACCATCCATGCTGTGCACACACACAAGGGGCAGCAGGTGGCATTCTTCTGAGATCCGGAGCGTGGCAGAGGACAGTGGAGGTAAGCCTTGAAGAATGAGCAAGAGTCTGTCCAGAGCCAGACCTGGGCAAGGGAAGTAGCGGGTATGGAGTTAGTAGGGACTTGGAAGTGTTTAGGGGAGGTCAAGCTGGGAAGGTGAGGTGGCCAGATTGGGGGACAGTGAAGCAAGTGCTTGTGGACGAAGGGACTTCTGATCAGAGATGTGTGGCCTCGGGGACCCTTCCTGCCATCCATAATTCCTGTCTTCTAAATGGGGTCAGCTTCTCCAATCTGGCCTGTGCGAAAGCAAGAGGGTACCTCCTCAGCACTTGCCAGTTTGCACTGAGCCGCAGAAGAAAGGACCTGACTGGGGTAATTGTCTGTCTTTGGGAATGCCAGGCAGGTCATTTTCCCGAGTCTAGATGGTTGGGGGTGAAGAAGGAAGGTGCCCCAAGTTCCTCTGAGGCTGGGTGATAGGCCTAGCTGCTGGGAATTCTGGGAAAGTGCCACAGTGCCCACGGGGCCTCGCCAAAGCAAACCAAGCTGTGCTGGCTCTGCCTCCCTGTGCTAGGGGGTGGAGGGGGGTGAGGGGTGTCTGGCCCCGGGGGAACGGGAGGAACCGGGTGGCGGATTTGTGTTTCCACTTGATTTCCTCGGTTGTTTTCCAAACGTGGTAGCGGTATCCTGAGGGGCGGGGTGGAGGTGGAGAAGCCACCGGAAGGCGCCATAGCCCCATTGCTGCCTGCCCCCATGTGACTTGGCTGACGACAGTACTGCGTGGAAAGGCCTAGAGGCTTCCGTCCCGGGCTGCTGGACAAGTGGGTGGCGTTGACCAAGGCACTGGGCCCACACGGGCCGCGCCCCGCGTGATCCGTTGTCTCCAAGCAGGCTGCCCCACTTGCGTCGAACCTTTGATCCTGTGAGTTAAGAGTGATCCTGGTGGTGGCTGACTCCCAGACTGGATGTCATCTTGGGGGCCAGGTCCCTTAACAGGCCTGGGGCATACATAGCTGCCTCTGTCTCCCTAGCTTCCTCTTCCTGCTCCATCTACCCCCTAAACTCTTTCCTACTGCCTGTTTGTAGGTCCACCATTCTGGGTCTTGCTGCCTGTCCCACCTGGACACCCCATTCTCGCTAGTGCCTTCTCGGGCTCCAGGCTCTGGTCACTGCCTCAGCGGTGGCCATACTCATTCCACTCACCCCTGCTCCCTC
Organism: Alexandromys fortis; assembly: GCF_014885135.2. NCBI lineage: Eukaryota > Metazoa > Chordata > Mammalia > Rodentia > Cricetidae > Alexandromys > Alexandromys fortis. The sequence goes on along the minus strand of NW_026068041.1, from coordinate 1,302,487 downwards.
CGAATTCCTCCCTCTCCTCAGGATCTGCTCGGACACTGTCTGGTTGTGGGATAGTGGACCAATCCCAGGCATTGTGAGGCTTCCAGCTACTCCTTTGAGCAGTGGAATTGTTCCAGAAGAACCAACGACCCCCCCCCCCAAGCTGGGTTGGTAGGAGAAGTGCCTGAGGTAGTTAACGTCCCTAACCTCACAGCAGCTGTCTGCCTGAGACTTTGCTCTGAGACTCAGTTTCTCCTTCTGAAAAATGAGAATAACAAGGGTACTTTCCCTGTGTGATGGAAATCTGGCTTCCTGGAGAGGTCAGGCCTGTCTGTGAATCTGGATAAAATCACAGAAGCTGGAATCTCATAGCCCAGAGAAGCAGAGGCCACAGGGCTAGTGGGAGTTTTAACAAAATCAAAACCACACTGAATTATTTGTTTACTTATTTATTTACTTATTGAGACAGTGTCTCACCCTGTGGCCCTGACTGGCCTGAAAATCCTGTGTAGACCAGGCTGGCCTCAAGCTCACAAAGCTCTACCGGTCAGCCTCCACCTCCAGAGTGCTGGCTGGCACTGAAGGTGTGCTCCACCACGCCTGGCTGGGTCACTGATTTTTAGTAGGAACTTGAGCTCATTTGTGCGAGCATCAGGCTCTGTAACTAAACTGAGGTTAATAACTAATTATCTAAATTATCTTTTGATGATGCTCCCTATATGCCAGGCCAGGGTTTAACTGAGGAGCCAGGCTCATCCCTGGAGTTTATTGTTTTACTGGACAATCTCCGAGAAAGCCGCCAGCATGGTCTTCGTTCTATGGATGAGAAAAACAAAGACCCGGCGAGAGGCGAGATCAGGACTTGCTCAAGGGTGTGTCTTAGTGGAAGAGTTTACATGAGAATCTTGCCCCATGGTCCTCTCTCTCTTCTGCCTCTGTCTCTCCCTGCACAGCCTGTAGCAGGAGCCCACCTGCTGGTTGGCGGCGTTGTGAATTGTGCACATGCCTGGACCCCTTCTGTTTCTAACTGCAGCCTTCCCTGCACCAGGCTTTTCTCTTGACACCATCCTAAGGCCTTGAAGTGGACAAGGTACAAGATGCCAAGTCGTGGGGCTGCCCAAGGGCCCACACTGTGCCACTGCCTGGCAGCCACCACCTATGGCGTCAGGCCCTCTGACTCATGGCAGGGGCCTTGCGTCTTGCTGAGAATGCCCAGGCCTGGCCTGATTGTCCCACAGCTGTGTCTCAGCAAGCCCAGCCAGTAGATTTGCTGAGTGACGCTGACCTCAGCTGAGTGACCTCTCTCTGCCCTCTGAGGAATGAATTCATAGTCTCTTGCCCCACCTCCCCCCCACACCACCCCTGCTCCCTGCCACCCCTCTCTGAGACAAGGTCTCCCTATGTAGCTCTGGCTGTGCTGGAACTTACATAGACCAGGCTGGCCTCGAACCCGAACAGCTCCTCCTGCCTCTGCCTCCCGAGTTCTGGGATGAAAGGCGTGTGCCACAATGCCTGACTGAATTCTCTTTTTTAATGGACCACAAATCTGTTGAGTGGCTGTGGCTGTACACAGGCACATAAAGCTTCAGGAGGCCAGAGGCCAGCCTGACTGAGCGGAAGCCCTGCAGTCAAACTCTGCTTTTGTGGGCCATTTGTAGCAAGGTACCGCAGCAAGATGGGACTTGTGGGGGGCTGTCCCTAGAAACAGTCCAAAGGAGGGTCTTCATGCTATATAGCCAAGGCATAGGTTGTAGATGAGGTTTGTCCTCTAGAGGTGCTGTTCAGAGGCCTGTCACCCACCCACTGGTGACCAGGGAGTTCACCTTACACACCTACTAGGAACAGTTCCCACTCCTGGCACTTAGTAGGTATTGTGTAAACATTAGCGGCAAGAACTGGATGATAGTGGGGCAGCCACCTAAGAAGGAGGGGCCTGTGGAAGTAATCCCCAAAGATGTAGCAAAATCCTTCGGGGTCTCCAGCGTCTATGCCTGAGACCCCCATGACGTCATACCCACCGACAGCCAGGGTCCTTGTCTCAATGCAGCACAGATTACATCAACCCCCCCCCCATCCCCTGCTCCAAGCTTTGGTGGACCCCTGACATCATCCCTTCCTTTAGCCTTCACAGCTGGGCTCCTGACCCTCAGTGTTTGACCTCTCCTGCCCCATTGGCCCCCTGCCTGCTCCTAAGCTCAGCAACACGTTCCCTTTTGGGGCCTTGGCATGTGATCTCTCTGTCTAGAACATTCTTCTACATATCTTCCTTCTTTCATTCAGAATCTTAGTCCGATGTCGCGCTCTTTTCGTGGTTCTCCCTTCCTCTCTTCCCTCCCCCTCTCCTCCTCCTCCACCACCTTTTTATTGACAGGGCCCGGCACTTTCTCTGTAGCCCAGGCTGGTCTAGAACTTGAGATTCTCCTAGCTCAGCCTTGGGAGTCCTGGGATAATGGGCGCGCGTCATTGCAGCTGCAGCGATTCTGTTTCTCATGGCCCCCTCCCTCCTGGTTTGCCCTGATGTCAGCTTATGGGTTTATTGTTCATCTCCCTCTAGTGAACATTGACTGCAAGGGCAAAAGCAGGCCATTTCTCCGTGGCTATAGCCCCTGGGCTGGAACAGCGCCGAGGACACAGCCCGAGTTCCATCATTGAAGACATTAGGAAGGAGGGGGGAAGGGAGGGGGGAGGGAGGAAGGAAATTGAAGGGAGGGAGGAAGGCGTGAAGGAAAGACTGGGAATGGAGGAGGAAGGTCAAGAGAAAGGGGAGGAGGGGGAGAGGACGCAAAAGCATCTTTTAGTGTCCCCTGCCCTGTTCTAGAAGCCTGGGCACCAAGAATAGGACATAGAAGGTGGGGCAGCAGGAGAAAGCTGGGCTGGGAATAAAGAAATTCAATTAGATTTGAAGAACTTCCTATAAGACAAAACAGAGCAAAGATGGGAGGCACTTTGTCAAGGAGAGACAGCTTCCCCGCAGTAGCCTTGGAACTGGGTAGACCAGCCATGGGACCTGAACCCAGAAGATGTCAGGAATCAGGGGGTTCCCCAGAGGGCAGGCGATCTTGAAGGCCCTTCTCATGGCTCATCCGGCCAGGCCTAGGCAGGTAGAAGCCCGTCTATGGCTTGTCCCCAGGCCAGAGGCAGCTGGGATTGGGCCAAGCGGCCATGTTGGGAGTCTGGTTCTGACTACAGAGAGGGCTGGGAGACAGGAAGTCCCACTGCTCTGGACCCCATAGGCCCCTCCAGCTCCTACTTCTCCCTGCCTCCCACAGTGGCCTCAGGCCCCTGTGCCCGCGCCCATGGGGTTAAATCTCTCCCTGTCTCTCTCTGCTCCAAGTTGTTTTCCAAGCAAGGCAGAGAATGGTTCTCTTGTTACCAACATGGCTTCTGGGCATTGGGTAATGCGCTCCCTCTTCTCCCTGCCCCGTGTCACAAAGGGACCTTTTGTTCCTCTCCCGGCCCCTCTCTCTGGCTCTTCTCTGCCCCCCACCCACCCTAACTCCCTCCTCCCCACGCCTCCTGGCCTACTCTGCTGCACCCCTGGGCTGCAGGAGTGACCGTGGCCTGGCCGTGCTGCCCTCCCTCTTCCAGGGCGCCTAGGGAGGAGAAAGGACCTTGGCGGCCGCGGCGGCCATTTTGAAAACTGCCCTTCTAGGCTGTCCGCGGCTTCTCTGAGGCTTCCAGGGCTGGAGAAGCCACTCTGGGGGAGCCTAGGGCTCAACTGAGGTCCTGGGGCCCGCTTTCTGCCGCCAGGCTGAAAAGAGACCTTCATCTTCCAAGCTTCCAGCCCAGGCGGCTCAGCACTGAGACAAGATACTTTTCAGTCAGCCATCTCATCTACACAGCGGCCTCCTGGGGCCAGGAAGTTCTGTCCTGGGAGGTGGAGACTAGGGCTCAAGGGGGGAGTGTTGGTGTCGACGCCTCGGTGTGCAGGTGCTATGGTTGGGGCCAAGGCACAGGTGTTCCCCAGCAGACCCCTCTAGAGAGAGCAACGCACACAATGGGTCTGGCCTCTAGAGAGGGCCAAAACCAAATTCCCCGGAACTTTGCAAAATGAAACAGACTGTGTCTGAGATGGGGAGTGTCAGGAAGCCAGCCAGACAGTGAATGAAGCGTCCGCTCCCTGGGAAGCTGGTGCCACTGTCGCCTCCCACAGCCACCCCGCAAAATGGAAGGACTGATGAGAGCCCTTTTTAAATCAGGAAACTGAGTCACAGGGAAGCTGCACAATCGGGTCCCGGATCTCATCCCCACTGACTCCAGTTCACTTGTTTTGTCTTCCAGGACCACTGCCTGCCCACCCCAAAAGAGCCTAGGGCCTGGAAGGAGAGGGACAGGAACACTTAGGTGGATTACAGCCGCCTGGCCATGTCTAGAATCCTAGAGGCCATGGCTCTGAGGAGGCTGGGCTCAGCGGCCAGAACACTCACTGACTGCTCCATCTCTCCCATCAGCATGGACAGAGCATGTTCACAGGCTGGGAGTATGTGTGTTCCTCTGTCTCTGTTCTGCTGGGCTTGTGTCGTAGGGGGCAGAGGCAGCCATGAACTTGAGGACTCGGTGGGATGGGTGGTGAGGGGCACTGGGAGAGTGGGGGAGAGTTGAACAACTGTGGCCCTCAAAGAGAGGGGTTGAGAGTCTCAAATGCTGCGAGTCCGGATGCCTGAACACATTGAAAGATCCTTCTTCTGTCTGGAAGCTGAGGGTGAAAAGCTTCCTGGAGGAGGTGCTAGAGATTAGCTCCAAATGGAGGCTGAGGTAAGAAGCAGGAAGGAGCTGCTACTGGGGGGAGGCAGGCAAGGAGGTGGTGCATGGTGTGTGGGAGGGAGAAGTCCCATAGCCCATATGTGCCCTAGTGGAGCGTGGAAAATGAGGGGTGCCGTGTGAACCCAGAGGACTGATGGTGACTACTGAGAAGACGCTTGGATCCTGAGGGCAGAGGGAAGCTCTATGCATGTGTGTGTGTGTGTGTGTGTGTGTGTGTGTGTGTGTGTGTGTGTATGTTTGAGACAGAGTCTGTCTATGTAGTCCTGGAACTCTATATAGGCCAGGCTGGCCTCCAACTCACAGACACCTGCCTGCCTCTGCCTCAGTCCTGGGATTAAAGGCGTGTGCCATTAGCTCTAACTACTCGCTGAGTTTATAGAGTCAGATTTATGTGTTCTAGAAAGTTCTCTGCCTTGTTGGCTAGGTCTGTGCCAGCCTGGCTTACTGTTAGGCCTCCAGCACCTAGCAGCACAGTGCCCAGCAGATGTCAAAGCTTTTGAATCAGTGGGTGGTGTGGGCGGCATCCGTGGAGGCAATGGCTCTCTCTACTGTGGCACTGAGGCCTCAGTCTCCTCCTGGGTAAAATGGGGTGACAGGTGCCTGCCTGGTGGGCATGTTGCAGTGATTGGAGAAACGTGGCAGGATTACTTCCGTGGCCCGTGTATGGCCAGCACTCCGGCGTCGGGTCTTCTTTGGGGGAATGTGGAGCCTGGGACCCTGGTTGGGGCGACAGAGATCATGTCAACAGTGATGGTCGCCAAGGCATAAGGTCTTCACAGAGCCCCCAAACAAGCCAGGAAGGAGGAAGGTTGCTTTTCTTGTCACATCATCCAGGCAGATGAGGCTCAGGTAGGAACCTGACTTGCCCAAGGCACCTCCACCTCTGAGTGGTGGGTGGAGAGTCACTGGATACCAGCTCATACCACCTCGAGGATCAGGATGGGTGAGACTTGGAAATGGACCAGATGGTGGGGGGCAGGCACAAGACAGGGAAGGGATCAAGAACAGCCCACCCCCTGTGTTTTTGGTAGATAGATCACACTATTTCATAGCAAGGCAAAAACAGTTTGAGTACTGTGAGCATGTATGTGAGGAGATGCTATGAGGTCTGGGGAACGGGGACAGTCTCACAGCTTGAGACCGTCAAAAAAAGTGGGGCAAGGTGAAGGCCCCCCATCCTAGGGCAAGGCCAGGGAGATGTGTGGAAAGTTGCAGATCCCATGGGTATGGAGAAAGGAGGGAAGGAGGATGCTGCTGGCTTGCCCTCCTGCCACAGGGGTCATAGAGGTCAGGTGACCAGCAATGTGGCCTGGAAAGACAAGGGAGATACTTCAGAGACAAGGACCTGAGCCCTGGACCGTCCCCAGAGCAGAGGTGGGTGTGTTTGAGAAAAAGGACTTGCTGATGGTATCTGGGGGCAACACCAACTCCCTTGGATACAGGAGGAGGATGGAGGAACACAGTCTAGAGCATTGTTCTCTACAGGGTGAGAGAAAGGAGGGGTGGGGAAGGGGAGATATTGATAGTGCATGGGGAAGGCCTGACCATGAAGTGGTTTGGAGGGGAAGATCCCCCAGCAGGCAGGAGAGTCAAGGAGGGAGGGTCTGGAGACAGGAGCCATCTGATGGTGGGGGAGGGGAGCTGAAGGCTCTGTTCAGTGGCATTTCCACGCTGCAGTTGGAGGCGGCTGCATAGAGCTTGGGGTACACTGAGAGCTGGCATCTCCAGGTTTAGAGAGGGCAGGAGGGTGCATAGAGCTTGGGGTGCCCTGAGAACTGGCATCTCCAAGTCTAGAGAGGGCATGAGGGTGTATAGAGCTTGGGGTACACTGAGAGCTGGCATCTCCAGGTCTAGAGAGGGCAGGAGGGTGCATAGAGCTTGGGGTGCCCTGAGAACTGGCATCTCCAAGTCTAGAGAGGGCATGAGGGTGTATAGAGCTTGGGGTACACTGAGAGCTGGCATCTCCAGTTCTAGAGAGAGCATGAGGGTGCATAGAGCTTGGGGTGCCCTGTGCTGGCACCTCCAGGAGTTGCTGAGCTGCCTTTTTCCTTCTTGGTGCTGGCCACATTCCCAGCCTGGGAGCAATGACCCTGTCCTACACCCATGCCATTATGGATGGTTTTGCAGAGGTACTCCACCTGGTCATGGACAGCTGTCATCACCCAACTGTGTGGGCATCAAGGAGAGCAAGGGCTAGGCAGCTTCAGAGGGATTGGGTGGTCTTCAGCCACATCCCTTTGTGTGAACCCTCCCACTCTCCCCCCAAAGGGCTGCAAAAATGTCGCCCGCCACACATGGTGCTGTAGCACATAGTAGGAATGTCTGCCCTTGGCAGAGTTCAAAGCCTACTCATGAGGCTGCCTTACCCAACACAATATTCCTGACAGGGAGAGAACAGGGCCCCCTGCTGGTCTGCAGGAGAGGGGTCGTTTCCCCTGCTATCCAAACTGGACACTTCATCTCCAGGGAACTGCTATGAGCCTCTCAGACCGCTCGTACCTTCTGCCATAGACATCAGTCATCCTTGCTGCTCGGTTCCCAGGACTGGAGCAGCAGGACAGGAGACCAGCCAAGGTGCACAGGAGCAGAAGGGCCCAGGATCTCGGGGGTCCTTGTTGAGTTAACCTTACTTGTCTCAACTTTTGCAGGTTCCCTCCATGGCGGGCTGCAGGGTCACCATGTGACACACAGGACACACCTGCCACAACTGCAAGGCAGGGCTGCTCCTAAAGGACCACACGCCAGTCCAGTCTCTGTGGTGACTTGGTTCACGAAGACACCCGACAACGCTCTGTTAAAGATGTGTCTGTGTAGCTCTATGCCTGGAGACGCTGTTGCAGTGTGTGTGATAACAAAAGCCGGCTGTGACCTTAACAGTCAAGAGCCCAGGACGGGAACCCAAGGCAGATCACGTTCACATAACAGAATGCATTGTGGTGGTGAAAAAATGACATTCCTGCAGGATTTTTAATATTGTAGAGAAGTGTCTATGGTGTAAGGTCATGTGAAATCCAGGACATCTGCAGATATGTGCGTTCAGGTAGCTTCAACTAGGAGCAGTGTGGTCAAAGCTAATAGTGAACCCTGCACGAATCCACTGTATTTAAACACGTGGAGAGAGAAAACAGGACAGGTTGGGGCGATGACTCAATTGGTGATGTGCTTGCCGTGCAAACCTGAGGTCCTGAGTTCAGTTCCCACAACCACATGAGAAAGCCAGGCGTGATATCACGTGCTTGCAATTCTCGACACCGGAGAACACAGGCAGATCCCCCAGCTCAAGAGCAGCCGGCCTAGAAAACTTGTCAGGTTCTAGGCCAGTAAGAGTCCCTGTCTTAAAGATAAGGTGGGCCGCACCCTGGACTGGCTCCACAATGTTGTCTTCCAGCCTCCGTATGCATGTGCACACAAGTTACCCGAGGAAGGTGGGGAGATTGCACAGACATGCTTATACACATGCAAACACTTTTCAGAATGTAATAGAGGCTGGAGAGGTGGTTCAGAGCTGAGGTACTTGCTGCTCTAGCAGAGGACCTGTTACTCCGTTCTGGGGGATCTGATCCCGTTCTGGCCTCTTTGCATACCCACATGTACACGCATAAACACACACATAAACAAACATCTTTTTTAAAAAAAAAAAAATCTGGAACGACAATAGAAAAAATTTGAACCTTTATTCTTGGGATTGTGGACTTTAGTGAGTTTATCTATTGACTTACGATTCTTTGAGGCAGGGTCTCACTATGTAGCTCTGGCCAGGCTGGAGCTCTATGTAGACCTGACTCTCGCCTTCATCTTTTGGCAGTCCTCCTGCTTTGGCCTCCTGAGTGCTGGGATTGCAGTTGTATGTCACTGCGCTCAGCTGAGTTTACTATTTTCTAACTTCACTTTATTCCGTGTGTGTGTGTGTGTGTGTGTGCTGAGGCTACATGAGTCCCTGGCTGCCTCCCTCATTGGCCCCTGGTCCCTGCCACATCCCGGCAGTCCACGATGGTGGCGAGTTAACTGGGACCTGCGGACAGAGGAGGTGGAGGGCTATATCTGGGGCCTCAGCAAAGCAGACCCCACCAGAGGAGATGGCCTGGTGTCCTCAGTGGGTATAATGACCTGATGGCAATTAAAGGCCAGCAGGGACTCCTCCCTCTGAGAAGGATGGATGGGAAAGGGGAGGGGCTCCCCTGGGGCTATGAATGCTTAGATGCTGCCACTGACAAGCTGAGCTATCCACAGCCCTGAGCACAATATGGTCATTAACCCCTGACCCTGGCCCCTACTTAGCCACTTCCTCTGCAGGAGGAGGGAGGGAGGGATTCCATCATGATGCTCTTTTTAGTGAGGTTTGGGGGTCACAGCTCACTCGCTCTCTGTAGGTGCCTCTGGAACTCGGGTCTCAGGCTCTCTAGCTCCACAGCTATTTCAGATTAGAGCAGGAGAGAGCATCTCACTCTTTGGCACCCTCAGGAGCATTCATGGGCCAAGTGCTTCAAGCCAGAGTAGTGTAAGAGGAAGGAATGGACAGAGACAGACAGGGAGGCCTAGATAAAGGCTGCCCTTGTCCCCTCCACGGCATGTTCAAAGGCACACAGAGAACAAGCCTGCTAGGAAATGGGTCCTACTCAAACATTAATACATTAACACTCCTAAATAAGCCCCAGCAGCACAGCCCCAGCCAGGCAGAATAACATGTACACATCCTAGAAACACAAGCCTGGCGGAATACTTGGAATCTGTCTAAACAACTCATCAGTGACTGGGCAGCTTAGGAGACAGTCCCAAGGCCATCTCAGCCCTGGAGACACATTTCAGCAGCTTCCTGGGGTGAACGGTCTTAGACCCACAGGGTCGGGGTAGGGAAGGAGCTTCAGAGCTAAGGAAGATCATTGCTGAAGCCCAGCACAGTTTCCAAAGGGGCGGGAGACCCATCCCTTAAAATCAGCCTCACTGCATTCGCCACTCATCCGCGTGTCTGCTCGTGTTGTATCCGAGCTCCCAGCCAAGGCCGGTGGCTGTATAGGAAACTTCCAGATAAAGCAGTGTAGGGGTTGGGAGGGAGGATGCGAAGTGACATTGAAGAGCCACAGTGGCCTACACAAAACCCCAAAGTAATCCACAGGCAAATAATGAGAAAATGAAATTTACCCAGGAGACACCTCCATCCAAGCAGTATAAGAGACTAATGCTGGCTGGAAAGATGACTCAGCATGTAAGTGCTTCTACTTCAGGGCCCGCCGACCTGCGTTCAGACCCCAGAATACGAATGGTAGAAGAGAAAAGACTCTCATGGCTTACCCTTTGACACGCAAGCAAGACATCCGTACATATAAGATTTAACATGAAGAGAAAAAAGAAAAAAAAAAAGAGGCAGAAGCTTAAGGATTGTTGAAAGTCTAGGATAGACTGGTGGTCTACATAGCTCTTGGCCAGGCTGGGCTGTATAGTGAGAGAGTGTCTTTTCTAAAAAAGCACAAATCAAAGCAACAACAAAACCATGAACTGCAGCTCCAACACGAGTGACAGAAGCCAGCTACGACGGGGCACACATTAAATTATTCCGCAGCAGCAACTCCGAGGTCACAGCGGAGGAGGACTGGGGAGAGCTGGGGAAGGAGAGCCAGGAAGTGAATGGGGGGGGAATATTTGGCGGAGGGATAGGAGGGGCATGGTAAAAATATTTTGGAATTAAACACTGGCGAAGCTTGTGTAGCCTTGCAAAGGCCCAAACAATGCTGGATAAATGCAGTAGACGGTCAAAGTGGTGGTGGCTGTGTGGTATGCGGATCATATTCAGATGTAAAAATGATTGCATATAACGTCAAAGGTAACAGAATAAAACTCCCTGCCTTCATTTCTTACCTCCTTCATTTCTTGTTTTTTATTTGTTTGTTGGATTTTTTATAAAAGTATTTATTTATTATGTATACAATATTCTGTCTGCCTATATTCCTGCAGGCCAGAAGAGGGCACCAGACCTCATTACAGATGGTTGTGAGCCACCATGTGGTTGCTGGGAACTGAACTCAGGACCTTTGGAAGAGCAAGCAATGTTCTTAACTGCTGAGCCATCTCTCCAGCCCCTTGTTTGTTGGATTTTTTTAAAGACAGGGTCTTACTATGTAGTTCTGGCTATCCTAGAACTCACAAAGATCCACCTGCCTCTGCTTCCTGAGTGCTGGGATTAAAGGCATGCACTACCGCCAAGCTGGCTTATTTTTTTGAAGTAGGTTTTTTTTGGGGGGGGGGGGTTGTTGAGACAGGGTTTCTCTGTGTAGCTTTGGTGCCTGTCCTGGAACTCACTTTGTAGCCCAGGCTGGCCTCAAACTAACAGAGATCCACCTGTCTCTGCCTCCCGAGTGCTGGGATTAAAGGCGTGCGCCACCACCGCCTGGCTAAATAGGGTTTTTACTATGTAGTCCAGAGTGACTTCACATTCATAATCCTCCTGCCTCAACCTCCTGAGAATGGGGATTATAGATGTCTGTCAGCCTGGCTGAGTCTAAAAAATATGATTTTAAAAAAACCTTCTACTTATAATAACACAATAAATATAATAAAGGATTTACAGTGTTACTGAAAAAATTGTTTAGCGGTTTCTTTAAAAAAATTAAAACCTTGGGGTGGGTGAGAGGGCTCAGTGGATAACAGCGCTTGCCACATAAGCTTGAGAACCTGAATGTGATCTCTGAGTCCCATGGTGGAAGGAGAGATCCTATTCCTTAACACAATTCCCTGACCTCCATGAGTGAGCCTGCACACACACACACACACACACACCACATTAAAAAATTTGAAAGAAACATAATAAACTATACTTACTGCAGGACCCAGTGATAGCATCCCAAGTATTTGTTGAGAGAAATGCGTGCACAGAACCACGGAGCAGTTTGCAGGTCAGGAAAATAGCTGGAGAGGTTTACAAGTGAATGCTGGAGTCTGGCATGGCGGTCCCACGCCTTTGATCTCAGCACTACGGGAGGCAGAGGCAGATGAGTCTCTGCGAGTTCCAGGCTGAACAGGGCTATACGGTGAGACCTTGTTTGGGCTGAGAAGATGGCCAATCAGTAAATTGCTTGCTGTGCCCAAGTTCCCAGAACCCAAGCCTAAGAAAATGGCAATAAAGCCGGGAGGTGGTGGCACACACCTTTAATGCCAGCACTCAGGAGGCAGAGGCAGGTGCATCTCCGTCCCCAGCACCACACAGACCAGATCCGATGCTGCCTGACTGTCATCAAAGGGCTTGGGAGGTGGTGATAGGAGGCTATTCTTGGCTCTATGGAGAGTTCTAGACCAGTCTGGCCTATGTGAGACCTTGTCATCATAACCAAACCAAACCAGGACTGGGGAGATGGCTAGGCAATTAAAAGCATATACTGCTCTCGCAGAGGACTTGAGTTTGGTTCTCAGCACCTATGTTGAGTAAGAGTCTGGAACTTCAGGTCCAGAGGATCTGAGGCTCTGGCCTCCAAGGGCATCTGCACTTGTGCCCACATACCTCTCCCCCCATATACATAGTTAAAAATAATTTTTAAAAAAGGTGTCCCTATAGGGGAGGAGCACAGAGCGGACAGGGGTGACTGAAAATAGGGTGTAAGAGGAGTCACTGATGAAACCTGTTTTCCTGGCGAGCTTTTAAAACTGTGCATGTTTGAGACTTTCCTTAAGGAATGAAAGAGAGCTAGGTGGTGGTGGTGCATGCCTTTAATCCAAGCACTCAGGAGGCAGAGGGATCTCTGTGAGTTTGAGGCCAGCCTGGTCTACAGAGTGAGCTCCACGACAGCCAGGGCTACACAGAAAAACCCTGTCTCAAACAGAGAGAGAGAGAGAGAGAGAGAGAGAGAGAGAGAGAGAGAGAGAGAGAGAGAGAAGGGAAAGACCCAAATCAGTGCCCAGAGGCAGCCAGTAACTCACAATGCGAGTCACGATACCCCCTTCTTCCTGACTGCCTCTACATTCAGTTCAGTACAATCACGGGGACCAGCAAGAGCCCCGGACACCAAACAGAGGAGTGGAGCCTTGCCTGCTGAGCACCCAGCCTTAGCTGAGGGTGCCACTTCAGGGCTCCCTGCAGCATAGCTGGACCCTGAGACCGAGGGTGCAGCACAAGGCTGCACCTGCGGGACAGCGCAGGACACTGACAAGGAACTCTTCAATCTGTCTCCACCTGCCATTCCTGGAGCCCTCGTGTGTGGCTGCACTCACTCGAGCATCCCAAGCTATGTCACTCAAGGTCACAGCCTGAAAGAGGGCCCGAGGTCTTCTGGCTTCAGTCCTAGGCTCTTTCCAAAGAGGACCCCAAGCCAGATGGCCGATTCTGAATCTCTGGTGCACTGTGGGGTGCCGCGCATCTGCGTGGGTAATAACTTCCCACTAGAATTTGGAAGAGGCAGGGAGAGAGGAGGAAGGAAGAGGGAGAAAAGACACAGAGGGAGGGAGAGGAAGGGAGGGGCGTTCTGAGACCTAGTCCTCAGTGGTCAGTAGGCTTGGGGAACAATCAGACACTGTCTCTGTACTCCCCACCCCCAGGCTTCCATGGCTTTCATCACTGACCTAACCCAGAGGGCAGAGTGCTGGGGAGGGGGGTGCAGAGGGCAGGGGCGAGTCAGAGGTCAGCCTTTGCATGCTGAGCTGGGCCAGTGGTTGGAGGGACTCCGGTCCCCTCTGAGGTATACATCCCACCGCTGGCCTAGTCAGCTGACTGAAGGCAGTGGCCGAGCAGAAAGGGTTGCCAAAGTGGTGGGATCAGGACAGTTACTCATTTAGCCAAACAGACCTTTGTGGAATGCCAGCCACGTGCTTACCGCTGTGCTAGGAGTTGGGGATGGAGGGTGGTTGATTGGGCTAGGCTCCAGGCTCTGGGAGCTTACAATATGGTAGAAGGTAGCAGAGAGAGAGAGAGAGCTGGTCAGTAAGCAGATAGATACGCCAACTGCACACTCCCTCGTATGAGCACACAGTGGCCCTGTTGGCCTCCTGAGTCATTTCATGTCACCCCCCAAAAGGTGTTGATGTGCAGTTAACCCAGGGGTCTCTGCTGGGGTCTCTGCCAGCTGCCCCCTCACTGGCATCTCCAGCGTCTCCCAGAGACCGTTTGAATAGAGCCGGTCACCTACTCCACCATGTTCATCTTGGAATTCGCTGATTTTCTCCCATCTCGCCTGCCACTCCCACTTGCTCTTACAAACTTGTCAGCAGCAGGCTCCACTGTCTCTTTCACTGTTCTCTTGGCTGCACTTGGCAAGTGCTCAATAAATAGTTATAAAATGAAGTTAGGAATGAGTGAGTGGGTCCGACCCACCCTTGACTTCTTGACCTTCACGGTGACCCTTCCATGCCATGTAGGCCTTGTGCTGGGCACAGCAGCAGCTCAGGGGTACAGGGTCAGGCACAGCCTGGCATTCTAATGACCAGCCTCACCATTGTGCTTAAACTGCAGACTCTCAGGCTTTGCAGTCAGCCCTGAGTCAGCAGGCTGACCCTGGTGATGCCTATTTGAGGCAGTACTGAAATTAGCCACCAGGTGGCAGCACTTCCTCAGGAAAAGGATGTGTGACGGACTGTAAGTAGCTCTGGGGAATTGAATCTCAAGCAGGGAACCACAGAGGTGCAATCTTGGCGGACCAAGGCCTAGAATGGGGCTATAGCTTGCACATAGCTGCAAGCTTTAAGTGGCATGACTGAGACAGAAGAGAGGTCAGTATGTTTGGAGAGATGGGGAACGGGGCCTGTCCATGGGGGCATAAACTAGAAGGCGGGGCCTGAAATGAGTGGTTATCCTTGCTCTGGTTTAAACCTCAGGAGCCCAGCAGCCCTTGATGAAGGGCCTAGACGTCCCTAGGAGGTCTCTGCTGAGCACTGTGCATGCGGGGCTCGCCCTGTACTCTCATGAGACACCATTCCCAGCTGTCTATCTCTCCTACCACATGGATTCTCTGAAGTCAGACATCCCAGCCTGCCTCTAGACATCTTTATCCTTTTCTCTTCCTCTGCTGGCACAGAGCACCTCCTGTAGACAGCTCCTCCTCCAGGAAGCCTGCCCTGGTTAGAGCATTCCTCTGGACCCACACAGCACCCTGCTCTACAGAGATGGGAAAGCCCCTGTTAAAGAGTGTTGGTGCCTTCAACAGCCCTGCCTGGTATTTAGACTCGGCATTCTGGGCCTCCGACATCTTTAGACAACACTCACAGAATTGTGCCAATGCATCCTACAGGATCCCTCTGCAGGTCTGAGAAGAGCCCAGGGATCTGAATTCAGGACACGTCCCAGATGAGCCACACACAGAAGCAGAAGAGCAGTAAGGCCCACCGGAGGCGTGGTCATCTCCACCCTTTGAAAAGGTTGACTGCACTGCTTTCCTGTGAAGCAATGTGCAGCCTCTGCTATCTGTGTGGCAGAGCTCACTCACAAAAACACATTCGCATTTCACCCGCCTGTACGGCTGTCTTGGGAGGACGGTCACTCTGCAGACGCCTGTATGGCTGTCTTGGGAGGACGGTCACTCTGCAGCCACCTGTACGGCTGTCTTGGGAGGACAGTCACTCTGCAGCCACCTGTATGGCTGTCTTGGGAGGACGGTCACTCTGCAGCCACGGCATGCAGGAAAATGACGACTGCCTAAGGTTCCCAGTGAAAGGAATGGTGGGGCTTGGACTTCTGCTGTTCATCTGGGGGCTGGAAAGATGGATTTGATGCAAATTCTAGGCTGGAGGATGCTGTTTCATTGAACCCAGTTCAGCACCCAACATCGGCCTATGACTCCAGCATCCGGCCACTACTGCCATCCTGGTCACTTCTCCCTGAAGATGTCCAGCCCTCTGGACCTTCTGAGGCCACCCTGATCATCTCCCGGTCCCATAGAGAATCATGTCAGTTTCTACAAGCATTTTACACACAGTCAGATTGTGTCGGTGACTTGCTATCCAATGGCAGAGCCTGGGTATGAACTAGGGTTGTGTTGGGGAGAAAGGCTGAGGAAGCCCCGAGTTGGATCCCTGGTTCCACCTCAAGCTGAGGATGGAAGGCAGGAGGTTGGGACTTTCAGGCCATTCTCAGGTAGTGACCTCGGGCTTTAGGAGGTCTTATCTCAAAAACAAGCCACCAGCCTTGAAGACAGAGCTTGGTGAGGTGGTGAAACCACTCCTGCGACCGACCACGTGCGAAAAGGGAAAGGTGCCTCTTCGAGCCCATTCCCCACTTGTACAGGGTAGCTGCCAGAACTTGTTCCACTTCCATGGGGTGAAGATGAGCCAGGCTTCTGACAGTGATCCGAGCTGCAGTGTGGGGACACAGGGGAAGGTGGCTGCTATGGTGGCATTCAACACACCTGCTGAGACTCAGCTCGGGCCTCCCCTAAGCAATGGGAAGGCTTCCATAGGACAGGTGGCTAGTTATCCCATACCCTGGCAGGGGTCTCTGTGAACACCATGGCCTCTGAACAGAGCAGTATCAATCCAGGAGAGGCAAGATGGCAGTTTGGTTCAACATCTTGAATGAGTGACTCAGTGGCTGGTGTTGGTGTAAACTTTTGCGGTCTGCCCCTGAGTTTATTTTTGGCATATGTGAGCACAGCCCAATTCGGTAAAGTTTCTGGGTGATAATTAACTCAGCCACGTGCACATCAAAGCTCGAGGCATGACCCCCACCAGGACTCCAGAAAGTACAAGTGATGTCTTCCGTAGAGATGCCTTCGACAGATTAACTGAGAAAACAAGCTCAAAGATAAGGGTCCGGGGAGGTATCCAGTGTGGTCTCAGCCATGCACATAGTGCAAAGGTCACCAAGCAACTAACCACCTCCGTTCCCAGCCTTCTGGGCAGAAAACGGGTTGTACATCTCTCCCTTTGAAGAGACGGCCCTGCGTGTTTAACATCCCCGGCTCCCCTAGTGCTTGCTTGTGAGCACAAGGACTCCCTGCACCCCCTTACAGCTGGATAAGGACACTGGCCCCACTCTGCTTGGATGAGGTGGGTGCCAACACTGGTTCTAGCAGGGCCGTTCTCCTCCAGCGAACTTATTTAACATGATCACTGGCAGCAGGCGTCGGTGGGCAGATGAGATTGGCCTCCCAAGCTGGGAAGCTTTGATGCTGTTTGTTGAGCCTCAGGGGCATAGGGGGTGTACCTTTATTAGGTCTCCAGGGCCGTAAGGACTAAGGAAGGAGGTTCAGTGTGAGGGATCTTTTGTCAAAACACCTCAGAAACGTCTACTGAACGCTAGTAGTATGTTTGTGGGGAAACCGGGGTACATGCAGGAAAGACGAACCAAATCTGCCCTTGAAAAGCCCACTGAATTTACCTCTCGTGGCTCCAAGTTTAGCTCAAATGTTCAAAGGACCCCAAACTGGCGGTAGGGGTTTCAGGACCAAGGTCTGGTTCTTAGACCAACTGTAAAGCATCTCCGAACAAAGTTACGGCCTCTCAGGTACTTAATTTCTTTCTGAGACTGAGATCTTGCGGGAACCTTCCAGTCCTGACGCTCGGTGGTAGGGGAATCACAGGCTTTCCTTCGGAAGTGGTACTGAAAATGTGAACGCGAGGTTTGCAGTTCACTGAACTTCGCCGTTCCCAGGATGCTTCCGTTGCCCTGGCAACCGCCGGGCCTAAGTGGTCCCCAGAGTGCCGCTAAGGAAGCCGGGAAGAGCCCTTCCCTCCCCAAGATGGTTGCGCGGCCTAGGGCGGGGTCCGCCAACATGTTTAGACCTTTCCTTCCTTTCCCGTTTTTTCACATTAACAGAGAACTTCCACCAACACTTGTTCTTTTTCCTGGTTCAGAGAGGCTGGGAGCGGAGAGAAAGAGAGGTTGCCTGCAGGGATTGGGGCAAATACCCAAAGCGAGAGGCGGGACTTCCGCGTTGTACCGGAAGTGACGCGACAGTCGCGGTCGCCGCCAGGTGGAACGGCAGGTGGGTGCAGGTGCCGTCCTGGCCCAGGCCCGGCTGTGGGACCGAATCTCTCGGTGAGCGACCGAAGCGGCTCCCAAGGGTCTGGAGACCGTGGGGCGGACTCTGGAATCCGAGCCCTTCGCCCTGGCCTGGGGTCCTCCTCTGTACCAAGTAAGAATCACCTGCCCCCCTTCCAGCCTTAGGCTCCCTACCCCAGTCCAGAGGGGAGGACCAGAGGCCTGCTGTCCCGAAGGAGGGAGGGGTGGGAGCTTGGTGCTGGTTTCTGGGCACTTCAGTTCCCTGAAGCCCCGTATTCTTTTCTCTCTCAAACCCAGTTTCCCATTCCCCTCCCGAGCTGGGCAGTTAGCCAGTCGGCCCCAACTCTCGGCACCATGTTTGCAGACTTAGACTATGACATCGAGGAGGATAAATTGTGAGTATTTTCTTCCTCAAGATCTGGGAGCTGAGGACCCAGGTCCCTCTTGTCCTTGGGTGTCTTAGCCACACACGTTTACTTCTCAGGGTATGGAAGCAGAAATAGGTATGGACATTCGAGTAGGTTCTCGTGTGTGTGTGTGTGTGTGTGTGTGTGTGTGTGTTTGTGTGAGATAGGCTAATGATTCAGGCCATGTGCGCATGATCCATCCACAGCACAGCAGGTGGAATGGTCCTCCTGGGGTGGTCTGGGAAGGTGTTCCAAAGGTGGCAGCAGAGCCAGCTTGCTTGCAAAGGCTGCATGGGAACATCACCGACCTTCCCAGCATAGATGATCAGTAAGGTAGACTTTCATAAATGAGGTCCGGCTGACCTTTAGAAAGTACTCCCAGAGCGAGGAGTAGATCTCATGGCCTTGTATCTTAGTCCTTTGTAAGGGCTGAGCAGCCCTTGGTTGCTAGTGATCGGCCTTCAGTAACCAAGCTGACACCTGAGCCTGTTCACCACGAGACACACCTAAGCTCCCTGATCGTGAATGCTGGCTGGTAACTGAGCAGTATCACTGGGACATGGCTGGAGGATGGTTGGACAACTGGCTATGGTGTCCTGGATGTGCCTTAGAAGGGGAAAAGGATGGGGCCTGGCCGAATTTACACGTTTGTGTCCTTGGCGCTGCCCGCTCTGGCGAGGATGGGGAGAGCCTTCCGTGCCCTTTTCTTGTATCAGGGAGCCTCATTTTGTTTTCTGGGTGAAGGAACAGAAGCAGAGGAAATGCCTGACCTGAGTCCCAGGGCAGACCGTGGCAGATTTGGGCTCCGGCCCTTCCGCTGCACGACTCTTGAGCATGTCTGGTGACAGTGCTCTTTCTGGCTGAGGGAGGCAGAGGCTACTTTGTGTCACCTGCTCCTTCCAGTCACCCTTTCTCCAGAATTCACCTTCGCTCGCTTCTATTTCCAGAGGAATCCCCACTGTGCCTGGGAAGGTCACCCTGCAAAAGGATGCTCAGAACCTGATTGGGATAAGCATCGGAGGAGGGGCCCAGTACTGTCCCTGCCTCTATATTGTCCAGGTATGAGGTGTACTTTGGAGGTGGAGACAGGGTCCTGGGTGGAGCAAGTCGCCTCCTTTCTTACGTGTGACAAAAAGAGGTTCATTTCTCCACTCAGAAAGCCCGGCTGCAGGGCTGGGAGATGGCTCAGTCGGGAGAGTGTGTGCCGCGCAGGCTGGAGTAGCGAAGTTCGATCTCAGGTGCCTGAGTCAAGCACTGATGTGGCAGTATGCGCTTGTCACCACAGTGCTGGGGAGATGGAGACAGGGGGATGCTGGGCTTCACTGCCCTACCAGTTTAGACTAATAGGTGAGTTCCAGGCCACAGACAGACATGAGTCAAAAAAAAAAAAAAAAAAAAAGGTGATTCCTGAAGAATGGAAGCAGAGTGGCAGACCAGCCCAGCACACACACACAAAAGTCTGTCTGTCTCGATTCTTTACAGTTTTACGATTGGTGTTTGCAGTTTGATGTGTGTGTACATGAGTATGGATGCCCTCGTGTGTGGCAAACATACAGAGGTCAAAGGACAATCCTGTTAGTCAGTTTTCTACTGTAAGATCCCAAGCTTGAAATCGGGCCATCAGGTTAGCATAGTAAGCACTCTACCTGCTGAGGCATCTCCTTGGTCCTCCTCGTTTCTGAGCTCTGTTCTTTGTAAGACCGGCTACCGCTCTAATGGGCCTGTCCCTGTGCCTCTTCCGTTTCCATCTGTTCTTCGCGTGCAGCAGGTTCTGATCTGGCTGTCTGGCAGACTCTTGGCCTTATACCATGTGTGTCCAACTGAAGTCGGTGCTGGCCAGTGTCTTAGCATGTAACAGACATTCAGTACCAGTCTCTAGTGCGCCTGCTTGCCAACTGAAGTAGGAGGGCTACGAGATAATAATGTCCTTGCTGGGTGTGGCAGCCTACACCTGTTACCCTGCACTTGCGGGGTGGAGGCAGGGAGGATCAGCCGCTCTCAGTCACGCTCGACTACACAGTGAATGAGTTTGAGGCCGGACGTGGGCCACTCGAGATCTAGTGTCAGCAAACAAACAAAGTAGCAGCCCGAGACTCATGTGTCTATCCCCAGATACCAGTGAGTTTCTTGTCCATGCCGGGTCTCAGTTTTCTCATCTGGAAAATGAGGGTTTAAACTGTGTAACCAAGGTTTGGTTCCCAGCACTGATATCAGGCAGTTCACAGCCACCTATAACTCAAGTTCCATGGGATCTGATGCCGTCTTCTGCCACCTCCAGTCCCTGCATGCGTATATTCACACACATACGCATGAAATTTTTAAAATTAAATAAGTGTACTGGGCTTCATGAGACCCTGTTTCGAAAGAAACAAAACCAAGTACATGAATGAAGTAAAATATGTAAGCACAAGTGTCTTTGAGTTCTTGTGAAAATGCAGCAGAACGGCAAAGTGCAGGGACAGGCCCTCATGCGGCTTCACCGAGACACAGGTGCAGTGGTTCTCCGGCAGCTGTGCCTTTCCCAGCTGTTGTGCTGGTGTTAGGGGAGCGACTTCATGGTTTTCCTGAGGAAGCTGCCCTGGTGATCTGTCCACTGCGGTGACCAGTCAGTTACATTTCTGTGTCCTTAGAAGGATCCAGACTGTCTCCTGGTGGGACACCCAGCAGAGTAGGCCTCAGGGAGGATCATCTGCTCTTACCTCTGCCTTCGAGGGTGATTTGTCTCCCCTCTGCCCCAGGAGACTGAGGGAGACCTTTCTCAGGTCCCTGCTGACCTTGTGCCTTCTCAGCCTCAGGGCCACTCCCCCGGCCCATCTGTTCTGGACCTGAAGGGCAGGTTTGTTTGAACGAACTGCATCATAACATGAGGTTTGCTTTGTTCGTTTATAGCGAGTCGAGTGCACAGAGGCCCGTGTCACCAGCAGTTCCCACCCTCCTCTCACCCTCCCCTTTAGCTGCTGCTGCAGCCTCTTGCTTTGCTTTTTTTTTTATTATTGCTTTTAGTTGTGTGCTTGTGTGCACGCATGCACGCACTTGCGTGTAGATGTCCATGCAGAACAGGTGTCAGGTCCCTCTGAAGCTAAGCTGCTTGACATGAGGGCTAGGAACTGAACTTGGGTCTTCTGCAAGAACAGGCTGCATTCTTAATTGCTGAATCACCTCTCTAGCCCTCCTGGTCTTGTTGCTCGTTTTCTTGGTTGATCCCTTGTTCAGGAGATAAAGAGTTCAGGTATCTTCTTTTTTCTTCAAGGAGTGGTTTCTATGTAGCTTTAGAGCCTGTCCTAGAACTCACTCTGTAGACCAGGCTGGCCTCAAACTCACAGAGATCTCCACCTCCCTCTGCCTCCCGAGTGCTGGGACTAAAGGCATGCGCCACCACCGCCTGGCAAGTTCAGCTCTCTTCTAAAGCCACAGATCTCCCTCTTATCCATCTTCCCATCACAGACACTGTCTTGACGCAGTATTAACACCACCTCAACGTTCGGGAAACATTTTCCAAATCCCTGGCCAGCTCTGGAGACCAAGAGGATAGAGAAGGGACAGAAACAATTCCCACCCTTCTGAATGCTTGTGTTGAACTTTCTGATGAGCTGGTGTCTTCCTTCTTTTCTTTTATTTGCTATTTTTTTATGTGTGTGAATGTTTTGCCTGCATGTGTGCCTGTGTACCACATCCGTGCCTGGTGACTGTGGAGGCCAGAAGAGGGCACTGAGTGCCCTGGAACTGGAGTTACAGACAGTTGTAAGCCACCATGTGGGTGCTGGGATTCAAACCCAGGTCCTCTGGAAGAGTGGCCAGTGTCCTTAACTGCTGAACCACCTCCCTTAGTCTTTTTTTTTTTTTTTTTTTTCGAGACAGGGTTTCTCTATGGCTTTGGAGCCTGTCCTGGAACTAGCTCTTGTAGATCAGGCTGGTCTCGAACTCACAGAGATCCGCCTGCCTCTGCCTCCCAAGTGCTGGGATTAAAGGTATGCGCCACCACCGCCGGCTCCCTTAGTTTTGAATTGGTGACTTTTTTTCTTTTTTTGAGACTGGATCTCACGTTGCCTAGGCTGGCCTCTAATTTCCCCTGTAGCTGAAGTTGGCCTTGAACCCAGCTTCTCTGTCAAGTGCTCGACCACGCTCAGCCTATACTTCTTTCTGAGCAGAGCCTCTCCTTTCTTTGGTATTTCCTGCTATTTGCCCCTGTGCAATCCTCTTGCTTTCCCAGACTTCCCACAGTCATCTTCCCCCTCTTTGTTCAGACTTTCATCTGTCTTCATCTAACCCCTTGGGGACCTCTGCTCTTCATTCCCAGTCCCAGGGTCCCCTTTGTGGCTTCCGTCTCCATCGGGATGGAACATATCCTCTGGCTTTCTGAGGATGGGCAGATGTGCAGTGCACATTCTAGAGACTTCCTTCAGTGTTGCTCCCTTAGTCCTCAGCGTTAGCTTGAGCTCAAGTTCAGGAGTAAAGGTCAAAGGGCTCTGCTGGCTCAGTGCTAGGGGGACACAGCTAGAGTGACTGAGCTCTGGCTCCATCTCCATCACTAAAATTAATGCTAGGTTTGGGTAAGTTTCAATCAGAACTTTTGAAAAATGTTCATTTTTTAGATTTATATATTTTATGTGTGTGAATGCTTTGCCTGCATGTATGTCTGTGCACTACATGCATGCCTGGTGCCCATGGAGGTCAGAAGAGGGCATCAGATCCCTAGAACTGGAGTTACAGATGGTTCCAAACCACAGTATAGGTGCTGGGAACTGAATTCGGGTCCTCTGCAAGTACAAGTGCTCTTAACCACTGAGTCATCTTCCCAGCCCTTAACTTTATTTATTTTTAGTTTTTCAAGACAGGGTTTCTCTATGTAGCCCTAACTGTCCTGGAACTTGTTTGTAGAACAGGCTGGCCTTGAACTCACAGAGATCCATCTGCCCCTGCCTCCCTAGTGTTGGGATTAAAGGTGGGCACCATCATTACCCAGTTTACATTCCCTAATTTTTATTTTTTAAATAAATAAAGACTTTAAGGTTGGACTTGGTGACCCACACCTTTAATCCAGCAGTAGGCAAGCAGAAGCAGGCAGATTGCGAGTTCAGGGTTATATAGAGAGATCCTGTATCAAAAATCCATTCATCAATAAAGATTTTTAAAACCCACTTATTTGGGGGGGGGGTCCTGCGTCATGGCGCATGTGCAGAGGCTGAAGTGTGGCATGTGGGAGTCGATTACCCTTCTGCCATGTAAGTCCTAGGGTTTGCACTCGGCTCACCAGGCTTGGTCGCAAGCCCCCTTTTCTATTGAGCATCTCACTGGATTTAGTTAGAAGTTTGATGGTGTCACCCCATTATCCACTGCCACCAGCACAGTGTCCCATTTCTTTCGGGGACCACTTAGGTGTGCTTATTCTTACCTGTCAAGCCTTGCGGAGCTGGTCGTTCCTGCACCTGAGGTGTCAGGGAGACAGCTGCAGGCAGCAGCCGTTCGTGCTGTGCTGGGTCCTCGGAAAGTGGATTCTGTGGCCTCTCCAGTAGATGAGGGTCTCTTATGTTATTCTCTGATAGCATCCTGCCCTGTAAGGTCCTTACTGCCTCCCTTGTTCTCCAGTTATCACAAATACACATACCACAAAATTTACTCTCTTAACCATTCTTAGGTGGCATTAAAATATATTGGCAATGTGGTGCGGCCATCACCACTGTCCATTCTAGAGCTCTTCGCTGGCCCCCTCTCCTCAGTCCCTACAGCTCCCATGTTCCTCACTGTCTCTGTGGCTTTGACTGTTCTAGGGACTCTTGTAAGCAGAACTGGGGATTTACTTTGCCTAGTGTGATGTTAGAGTTCATTGTATTGCAGTTTCCTTTTAACTCAAAATATTGAGTTAAGTGTCTCAGTTCTCGCCATGGGTGCTTTCTCCAGACTGATGGGGGTTTTTGTAGTCAGTTACTCAGTTTATTTTAATAAGCCATCCCTCAGTCACCATGAAATTTCTCTCTCAAACCTGAAAGTCCATGTCTGAGTTTCTGGGCATGAACAGGAATCTGAAAACCTGTCCTAGCCAATCAAACTAGAACACAAAACTGTTGACTCTCCTGGGCTCTCTTGGTTCCCTCAGATTTTCCTTATGGGGCAACATCTACTCAAGATGTTACTCTGTAGTTACTCTCCGGTCCAGTTTGTGCTCCTCCATCTGTGTGCGTGTCTGTGTGTGCCCTTTAGACAGCTGTCTTCTTACTGTCGCTACTAAACAGCTCATCTGACAGAAGGCCACCTCACAGCCAGTGAGCACAAGTCCTGGTGAAGGGGTTAGCTTGGGACAAGGACTCACAGGCATAGGACCCTTGCTCAGAGCATCCCTGGCCTGTTCTTTGAAGACCAAAGTAGCTGTTGGAATTGAGAAGTGCTTTTGGCTGCTGAGCAGCATTGTTGGAAAAGCCATGGAAGGTAGTGACACTAAGGAACAGGTGCGAGGGCCTTAAGGGCCCCTGTATTTCCTATATAGAGAAAGAATCTGACCTGTTGGGAGTCAGTCTGTCTTCTCAAGAATGGGGAGTTTTCCTCTTGTCTTCTTGGCACTGCCTGAGGTAGAGAGAGGGCCTGCCGAGGTTCCAGGTCCATCCCATTGTCCTCCACTTCCTACACATCCGCAGGTATTTGACAACACGCCTGCAGCCTTGGATGGCACGGTGGCGGCTGGTGATGAGATCACCGGGGTCAATGGCAGGTCAATCAAAGGAAAAACCAAAGTAGAGGTGGCGAAGATGATCCAGGAGGTGAAGGTAAGACCACTGCAGGAGCAGCTGGACCACTGAGGGAGCAGCTGGAAGCTTGCTCCAGAGTGTGAGGCAGAGGCTGTCAGGTCCTTGCTGAGCCACCCAGACTGCCAGGGTCCTAGCAGGCTTAGGGTTCACTGCCTACTTCTTTATAGCAATATGAGGGATATAATTCTATCTCCTGGGCCCCTTGGACTGTCAGTAAATGCTAAGAATTCTTGGGACTTATTCTGAGCCCCTCTAAGCTTCCAGAAGTGCTAAACACTAAGACAAACTATGATGTCCCTGGTTGGAACTGCAGAGGCAGCTAGATGCCAACAGTGACCTCCCTGTGTCAGTGAATCCTAGTGACCACAGCTGGGCCATGTTTGCCCTAGAGTTTTGTTGTGGGGACTGCTTCCCAAATTCCCCAGGGACTTCAGGCAACAAAGAATCTTAAGCTCAGGCATCTCCTGGCCAGATTGTAGCCCACACCCTTCCCTCCTGCTCGTTCCCCACCCCAGATGTTCCACTTGATCTAGTGTCCTTGTCACTGTCAAAACAAGCATGGCCATCTTGCTGTTCCCCTGCAGTTGAGCCATTGGAGACCTTTGGGAAAGCCAGTGAGCGAGCCGCATGAAGAGTGCAAAACCACAGATGACAGGCAGTCCCAGAGTCAAGGGTGGGCCCAGCTTATGTAGACTTGGGGCAGCGCCTCAGGCCCCCAGCCCCAGTCAGTGCCTTTCCCTTCCTGTCGCTATCCTCCAAGGCTCCTGGACCAGCTCCTCCTATCCCCTGCCTTAAAAAAAAAAAAAAAAAACTTTTTTATTGGATTAATTTATTTTATATACATTTTGACTGCAAGTATGTATGAACATCACATTTGTGCTTTGTGCCCTTGGCAGTCAGAAGAGGGCATTGGAGTTACAGATGGTTGTGAACCACCATGTGGGTGCTGAGAACTGAGCCATCTCTTCAGCCCCATTGTCCCCTTCCACTCAGACAAAAACCACCCTGGTCTCCCATGGTCCTATTCCTGAGTCACCTTGGTATTTAGTCCTCACAAAGGACTGGAGTCCCTGAGAAATCCTGCTTCTTCTTGTTGGTGTTCTAGTGCAGACGTGTAAAAAATAATCTCTGGGAGGGCCTGGAGCTGGCAACCACTGTCCTAATTGTGTCTGTGCTGCTCTTGCAGGGGGAGGTGACCATCCATTACAACAAGCTGCAGGCGGACCCTAAGCAGGGCATGTCCCTGGACATTGGTAAGCCAGGCCAGAGCAGCCATGTGCCATGGGCTCTGGCTTTTTCTGTCCAAGCTGGCAGAATGGCTGGCAGTAGCCATTCCCAGGCCCCTGGCCCTGCATTCTCACTACCCTGTGTTTTACACCTCCCACTGCCAGACCTTGGCCTGTGTGTCATGGCCTCTCCTGTAGTGTACTTCTAGAAAGTCTAGGGTGCAAACTGGGCCTTATGGGTGGCTATTTGGCAGGTTGTCTGTCTGGAAGGGCAGGATCTTGCTTCTGTAGCAGCCTTGAGACAGCAATAGTTAGCTGCCACTTCTGGATCAAGCACGTGACAAAGTATAAGGCACAAGAGACTTGGCAGTTTCTTGGCAGAACCCCCAGATCAGCCCGTGCTCGCCACAGCCCACAGCCTGTTAGGACAGAGGCTAAGGGCAAATGAGCTCACCAGGTGTTTATCTAAGTAGCACTGTAGACCAGGCTGGCATCTAACTCAGAGATCCTCCTGCCTCTGCCTACCAAGTACTGGGATTAAAGGTGTGTGCCATCACACCTGGTCTAACATTCTTGTTTTTGAGCCCTTCCAAGACCTTCGCTGGTTATATGCAGTGACCAGCCCGTGACACTTAATGGTGCCTACTATTGTGATGTAATCAGCTTGAGAACCCACCTCCAGAGCCTTGCCTTGGCACAAGTCATCTCACATGCTGCCTGGAAGGGAGAAGGGACAAGCCCCCCTCTGTCTGGGCTGTCAGCCACTGCTTAGCATGGACAAGCTCTGTGCCCTCAGAAACACCACTGGCAGATAGCAGCTCTCACTTTGTGCCAAGCACTCCGTGTTTACCTGTATGGCTCCTCCAAGATGGAGCTGAGTAGGACAGGTAGCGCAGGACATACACTGCCGAGAGCCGCTGCTTCCTGACCGCTCCAGACACCAAGCCCCAGGCCAGTTTTCTCCATTCGCTGGCACAGCCTGCAGTTGTGATGGGGCTCAGGCCTAGATGGCCTGGTCAGCAGCACACTCATCGGCCCCTTCTCTCTTGCCCCAGTGTTGAAGAAAGTCAAGCACCGGCTAGTGGAGAACATGAGTTCGGGCACAGCTGATGCCCTGGGTCTGAGCCGTGCCATCCTGTGCAATGGTGAGTCCTCCTCCCGCCAGCCTGATGGTCAGCTGTCCATCAAGCTAACTTCCCTGCCTCAATGTGGACAGCCAAGGCACACCTTTGTATCCCTGGGGTCCTCTTCTACCCTCCAAGAGCTACTATAACTGTCAGCTGTGGGCTTTTAAGTCACTGCCTGGCGGTGGGGAGGGGACAGACTTGGGAGGACAGGTCCTTCCAGCTTGGATGCCTGGCCAGGCTGAGTCCCTCTCCACTGTCAGCATGCTCCCTGCCCAGCCACACTTGTCCTGCTCCTGTGCTGCCCTTGACCAGGAGGTGGCACTGCCACCCTTGTCACCACTTCCTTTGCCAGTGCTCAGAGAAGCCATGTGCGGGCACTTTACACACAGGCAGACGCATGCACTGGATGTCTCCCCAGGAGGCCGATAGAACCGTGCTCCTGCTCCTGCCATCGCCAGCCTATGCTTATAAATAGCAGTGCTATGCGTGTACTCGGGGAGGACAAAAATACCCATGGAAACCGTGGGCTCAGCTGGGCACACGGGCTTTATTGGCTGGGAGAGTAGGGGTGGGGCCTGAGCGTGTTCCAAATGGGGTACAAAGTGGCAGCTGCTATTTTCAGCCGCGTGGTGCCTATAAATCCTTGTTACTGTAGTCACCATGCATTGGGATGGAATTAGAACTGGTTGTTGTTTCCCCGAACCTTGCAATTTCCCTGGCTGTAAATAGGATTTCTAAATTGAAGCTGTCATGATATCCCATGACCCAGCTAAAAACAACTGTGCCTGCTGGCCATGTGCTAGTGTTCCAGGGAGCTAGGACCTGGAGGCTGCAGTGACCTACAGCCTCCTGAAGACTTCTAAGGTGTCTACCCTCCCCCAATTCTCCCACTCACAGCCCCCACACAGCCAGCTCTCCTGTCCAGAGAGAAGTCTCCGTGTGTGCCGTGTCCCTCCCCTCCTGCTCAAAAGCCCCTGCCTGAGCAAACACACCAAGGCCAGGGGAGCCGGGCTCTGCTTGCTTAGGCATGGCTCTATGACTCCAGGCAAGTTGCCTATCACTCAGCTTCCTCTGTAGAATAGGCTGAGTGGTCCCTGCCCACAGGTGCAGGCTGTAGAAGGGCCAGGGGCTGTCAGGGGGTGTTCAGTGTGCTGGCTCATAGCAGGGTGACTCTGTGTGGCTGCAGGTTTTCTCAAGCCTGGTCAGGGTTCCCCCTCTCATGAAAGGTGGGGACAGATGAGAGTTGGGAAGCCAAGGAGGTCCATGCCCCCTGCACTCCCAAATCTATGTCTATAATGCTTTCTACCCTCCTGTCAGCTGTCAGCCTCCTCCCATTTCTAGCCCCAGCCCCTGTGGAGCTGAGGTGGTTGTTGTTCCCTTACCCCCTGCCCCAATCTATTCTGGTCACTGGCTACTGGCTGAGCTCTTCTGCTGGACCTGGAGTCCAAGGGCAAGACCTGAGTCTTGGTTTTACCACAGTCACTCCCTGGACCTAATGTGGTATTGTGTGACAAAACTGTTTTTTTCTTTTTCTTAAAGATTTGTTTGTTATGTATACACTGTTCTGCCTGCATGTACGCCTGCAGGGCCAAAAGAGGGCGCCAGATCTCATTACAGATGGTTGTGAGCCACCTTGTGGTTGATGGGAATTGAACTCAGGACCTCTGGAAGAGCAGGCAGTGCTCTTAAGCATTGAGCCATCTCTCCAGTCCACCTCTTTTTTTTTTTTTTTTTTTCCTGATTAAGGAAAACATTTAATTGGGGCTGGCTTACAGTTTCAGAGGTTTAGTCCATCATCATCATGGTGGGACATGGCAGAGTGCAGGCAGACATGGTGCTAGAGAAAAAGCTAAGAGTCCTACTTTTTTTTTTTTTTAAATTCTTTATTGATTCTTTGGGAGTTTCACATCATGTACCCCAATTCTGCTCACCCCTATATCTTTCTTTCACACCTGCTGTGCCCCCCAACAAAAGAAAACAAAACAAAGCAAGCAAACAAAAAAACCCAAAACAACAACAAAATGATCTCTTTGCTTCTCCTCCTTTTCCGCCTCTCCATACCTCTCCACTCGTCCTGGTGGCATTGGGGGCTTTGGTGTGGCATATGGTATGCCCCTTTGTTCTGTCAGCTTTACTGGCAAGTGTTCATTGCAGTAAGTCACTGGTCTGGCACAAGGCCTCTGGTGTCTGGCACACCATCATTGGAGCCTCACCAGAACTTCTCTGGGATATCCTGTGGCCGCCGCAAGTCTTGGAGATCCTGCGGGTTTTGTTCCACAGGACCAGTTCTTCCATGAGCTCTAGAAGGTCCTAGATCAGGTCGATGCTAGGGTGGGCCAACCCAAGGCCTGGCTGTGGGCCTGGGTGGTAGCCGAACTGGTGACGAAACTTTACTTGAGGAGCTGCAATGCGCATGTCTACTTATTCCGGATAGGGAGCCCACGGCAGACCAGATACAGCTATCACCCAAGTCTGCCTTGGTGAATCTCTGAGAGGTCCCTACAGGAGCATAAGTGACCCAGAGACAACTACATCACCAAGGCCCACCTCAGCATGAGTGACAGCCCACAAAGCTGGGACCCTGGAGCACACTGCACAGCCTGCAGGCAGCTCGACAGGTTGGAGAATATTCTTTCCAGATGCTCAGTTGGTCCAAGCCTCTTCAGGCAGCTTGTCTGGTCTCTGCTCCTCCCAGACAGCTGGTCTGGTCTCTGTCTTCCTCAGCTTAGCTCAGTTAGTCTGAGAGGGACTCTGGGCTTTTATTGTGTACTCTGGCAGCAAGGGGTCAAGTGAATTTGGCAAGCTGGGGAGATAAGTGGGTACTTAGTCTATGTCTGTTTGGCTTTTGGCTGTGATCAGCAAATTCTTCTAATGTAAGACCTTCCTCCAAGCCCTCCCGGATCTCTTTCCCCGAACTCCAGCCAGTCTTGAGCAGTCGTCTCAGCCACCTGGCCATGACCAAAAGGCCTTTCTCCTCTCTAACTGCTGTGTGGGGAGCCTTGGCTGATGGCCCAGGGTTTGCTTTCTGAGCCTATGGGAAGCTACCCTTGAGTCTGGCCTCACCCTATGACACTCATGACTTAGGGAAGATCCTATATTGAAAAGGCCATCAGCCCCTGGATTGGCCCAGCCGGTGGTAGGTGGAGGGAGGCTCCTGACATGGGTCCTGAGCCAGCTCTGCCTGACTCTTGCCTCTCAATGTTTTCTGGGGAGTTGACAAGTAAGGCCTGGGGCCCATACTCTACCCTAAACCTTCTGTTTTTGGTAGTGGCTCAGGGGGCTACCCTTCCCTCTCCAGTGTGGGCTGGGCTGGGTTGTTAGCCTCCCTGTTCTTGACCTCCACAGATGGGCTGGTAAAGCGGCTGGAGGAGCTGGAGCGCACTGCCGAGCTGTACAAAGGTAGGTAGCCACCAAGTGCCTGCTGCTGCTCTTCCCTGGGGACCCTGTCCTAGAGAGTGGACATAGGCGTCCTTCCAAATTCCTACCCACCCAGAGAGATCCCCTAGGAGGCTGTCATACATAATCCCAGCTGCCTGTCACATGGGATCTGCATAGAGGGCCAACTCAGCCTCCATTCCCAGGCCTTGGGGAAAAGCCTGGGGACCTAATGCCCAGTGAAGACTCAGGTGGAATGTGAGGCTGGGGGGGGCCAATGTCATCCCTGATTTCTGTCTCCATCTTCTGTTACTTGGGTCTCTTCCCACAGGGATGACGGAACACACCAAGAATCTCCTACGTGCCTTTTATGAGCTGTCACAGACGCACCGGGGTAATGGCATCCCCAGACATGCCATGTGACCCTGCAAACCCCTGTCCCTCAGGGCTCAGTAACCCCGAACAGTGAGGTGTGGTTAGGTTCCTCTTTGGGGCCCTTTTCATCCCTATGCCAAGGCCAACACCTAGCTCTGACCTCCAGCCTCACACTGGGTGGCAATGACCATGGAGCATCTGGTCCAGCTGGCCTTTGGAGGATGCCACGCACCTTGCTGCTACTTACAGTGCCGGCAGCGTCTCTTCATGTGGTCTCTTCAGTTCCATGTGGGCAGGAAAGACACAACCCCATTAACTGGCAAGGAAATGAAGCCCAGACAGGAAGTGTGCCCAGGGCTCAAGGTTGGAGAGCTGGCATTTGAACCCAGGGGTCCAGATTCTTAGCCTGGCACTCTGCTCTCGCCTGGCGTGACCACTGTAGATTTTCACTTAGCCTTTTCTGGTCGGTTGGGGGGACAAAAGCTAGCTCCCCAAAGAGCCTAAGCTCAGAATGAGGATGCAGCTCCTGGGGAGTATGGTCCAGGCCTCTTGAAGATGTACCTCCTTCGAATGTAGACCCTTCGAGCAGACCTGGGCTTTCTGTTCATCATGCCCCTGTCCTGCTGCCCAGCAAGCCCCTGGCTTCTCCATTAGGGGGTCAAGTGGGGGCTTCAAGGCAAACTTGTCATGCAGCCTTTGGGGACGTGTTCTCTGTGATTGGGGTGCGGGAGCCGCAGCCAGCAGCAAGTGAGGCATTCGTGAAGTTTGCTGATGCACATCGCAGCATTGAGAAGTTTGGCATTCGGCTCCTGAAAACCATCAAACCGGTGGGTCCCTCAGAGTGCAGCATGCCCCGCTGGCCAGAGCAGGAGGGACAGTTTAGCACAGGAGGGGTTCTGGGCTGGAGTCAGGTGCTGGATGCTTGGTCACCGCTGTGGCCAGCCAGCCATCAGTAACTGTTCCTTCCTGCATTCCTGTTGACCTCAAGACTGCTGGGTCACAATGTGCCCTTGTCCTTACATAGTCTTCTACCCTTGACATATCTGTGCCGTTTGTCACCCTACCTCTTAGATGCTGACGGACCTGAACACGTACCTCAATAAAGCCATCCCTGATACGCGCCTCACCATCAAAAAATACCTGGATGTGAAGTTCGAGTACCTGGTGAGTGTCTGCAGTGTCTGGGTATGAAGTTCAAGTACCTGGTGAGGGTCTGCAGTGTCTGGGTGTGAAGTTCAAGTACTTGGTGAGGGTCTGCAGTGTCTGGGTGTGAAGTTCGAGTCCCTGGTGAGTGTGCGCAGTGTCTGGCCAGCCGCAGTGCACCCACCCTGGGGGCCAGCCCTGAGGCTAGTAGCCATGCCCTGGCAGGCAGAATGGGGTCAGATCTTTATTGAGTCAGGAGTTTGGGATTGAAGGCCTGACGCATCAGAAGCAGCCTAGACTCTGCATTTCCACACCAGGGGAGCTCGGAGCTACCTAGAACCTGGGAGCAGGAAAGCTCTCATTCTCTGTCATTTCTGCCCCCTTGGGACTCCCTGGGCTCCTTAGCAGTGGTTCAGACTAGGTCTGGGATACTTCAAAGGACATTCGGAGTCCTAAATGATAATCAGATTGTCAAAGAAGCCAAGAGAATGAACTGTTAAGTATTCAGGCTTTTGCTAGGGCACTTCTCAGAGCCTTGACAGGCCTGTGCACAGCATGCCTTCAAGAAGCTCCTAAGCTCCTTTGCTTCGCCAGCACCACCACACAGTACTTTTTGGTTTTGGATCTTTGCTCTTCTGGAGATAGAGCCCTTATGCATGCAAGGCAAGTATTGTACCGCTGAGCCTCACCCTCCAATCCCTAGAGCTGCTTTTCAGGCCTGCAGCCCCAGGGGAGTGCCTCATCCCTCTGCTACCCCTTTCCTGGACCTCTGTCCGTATCTGCTTCCAGCCTTTCCCAGGTGGTCCAGAGCTAGGTGACCTGTATGGCTGCAGTTCTCTTGGTGTGTCCAGGTTCCCAGGTGACCTGAGGGCACAGGGAGGCATGGTAGGGGAGCTGAATCGTGAGGGTGGGAGTCCAGGAAGCTTGGCCACTGACTTCCTGGCCTCCTCCATTCCACCCCACACAGTCCTACTGTCTGAAGGTGAAGGAGATGGACGACGAGGAATACAGCTGCATCGTGAGTGCCAAAGGGGCCCTGGCTGGTCGGGAGGGCATCCTGGGGTTTTAGTTCCTAGAGTTTGGGGCTGCCAGCCCATCCTACCAGCTCCTCTGGCTTGGAGTACCAGCTAGTTTGTCATGAAGTGGCCAACTCCCCAGTACTCTCTAGGCCAGGTACCCCAAGGTTGTGAGGCTCCTGTAGAAAAAAAGCTTACTGATTTCACTTCTGAGCTACACTTTGGTTTTTTAAAAAAGTTGTTTTTTGTTTTTATATACATGAGTGTTTTACATGTATATGTGTGTCCATTTGCTCTTTTTGTTTTGTTTTTTGTTTGTTTTTTTGGGGGGGAGGGTTGAGACAGGTTTTCTCTGTAGCTTTGGACCCTGTGCTGGCACTAGCTCGAATAGACCAGGCTGGCCTTGAACTCACAGAGATCCACCTACCTGGATTTTTGCCTCCCAAGTGCTGGGATTAAAGGTGTGTGTCCCTTTGCATGGCTGGCGTCTGTGGAGGTCAGAAATGACAGTCGTGGATGCTGGGAACTGAGCTCAGCCTCTGAGAACAGCAAGGACTCTTAACCACCGAGCCACTCTCCAGCTCCTGGTGGTTTTTCGTTGTTTTTGTTTCTAGTTTGTGACTTGTTTGCAGTCAGGGTCCATTTTTTGACCAATATTTATTTCATGTGAGATGTGTTTGTGTTTCTGTGGTTGATATTTCTCCCTCTTAAGTTACTGTTTTGAGCTTCTGTCTGTCACTGGCATCTGAAGGGCCACTGTGGTACAGCCATGAGCTGGACCAGCCCTGCAGCCTTCCAGCCCCATCTGTCCCTGGGAGGCCCAGATCCACCCAAGAGAGCTGACAGCCTTGCCTGCTGCAGGCCCTAGGAGAGCCCCTATACCGAGTGAGCACAGGCAACTATGAGTACCGCCTGATCCTGCGCTGCCGCCAGGAGGCTCGAGCCCGGTTCTCCCAGATGCGCAAGGATGTGCTGGAGAAGATGGAGCTGCTGGACCAGAAGCATGGTAAGGGGCACTAGAGGCCTGTGCACTACCCCTTACCCGGCACTTAGCCCCAGGGTGGGTGCCATTCTCTCCCTGGATCAGAGATGAGGCCAGGGCTTGGGTCCCTGATCCACTCACTCAGGCAGCCTTCTCTGTTTCCTGGGCTAGGAGTTTGGAGGACTAGATGGCCAACTAGGCAGGGCCAGGAAGCCTTTGGCTATGTCCCTTTCCACCCATCCTAAGACCAGGGGCCCCAGTAAGTGTCCCAGCAGGAAGGACAGGCCAGCTCTAGATCTTCCCTAAGGAGGCAGCCATAGCCACTGGGCCTGTCTGTTCACCTTCTGCCCCAGTCCAGGACATCGTGTTCCAGCTGCAGCGCTTCGTGTCCACCATGTCCAAGTACTACAATGACTGCTATGCAGTGCTGCGGGACGCCGACGTCTTCCCCATTGAGGTGGACCTGGCACACACCACTCTAGCCTATGGCCCTGCCCAGGGTGGCTTCACTGATGGAGAGGATGAGGACGAGGATGAGGAGGATGGGGCAGCTAGGGAAGTGTCCAAGGATGCACGTGGGGCCACTGGGCCCATGGACAAGGGCGGAAGCTGGTGTGACTCCTGAGTGCCCCCCCAAGTGAACCTGGGGGGCAGGGCATTGGGAGGACCGCAGCGGGAGCGGGGCGGGGCCACTGTAGGACAGCGAAGGCGTGTAGTGGCGCATAAAAGCCTGCTGGCTCGGGGCGCCTGCCTCCCTGCTCCTCTGTCCTCGCACAGTGAATCCAGGCTGCAGCCTGGGACCTGGACTCTGGCCTCCATCCTTCCTTCCCACCTCCCAACCGGAGGGAGAGCTGGGCCTTGGACAGAAAAGAGGAGGGGCTGGAGCAGGCAGAGCGCAGGACCTGTCCCTGTGAGTACCTCGGTGGTGCCAAGCCTGCAGGGAACAGGAGCTGGGTGGACATCTGAGGCTGGGGCCAGCATACGAGGCCGGCCCTTGAGTCCACATGCACACCTTGGCAGCCTATATTTATTTGTTCCTGACTTAGCCTCAAGGACTGAATGCTGGGCCTGTATTGAATAAACAGAAACCCAGACAGAATGGACAGGCTCCTTGCAATGGCTCAGACCCTCTGCAACCAGATCTCAGCTGCCTTCTGGCCATGAGGGAGCTGGGGCACAGGCTTAGGCAGTTCTCTCTGTGTCCATCACTCATTTCTCGCAGCACCTTCAGGAGCAGCTTTCTTGCTCCTGTGGCATCTGGGGTTGAGAGGCTCAGGACCGTCCATGAGAACAATGGGGCCTGAGCTTGAGTCTGCAGGTCCCAAAGCCTTGACTCTCACCTGCTCCCCTCTTCCAGCACCATTGAGCACTCTCCCTTCAACCTTCTGTGTTGTGCTGGTTGTGAAGTAAACCTTTGTGAGACACTCACTGCTGGGGAAGACTACTCCAGGAGTGCCTGCTGAGTTCAGGGCGCAGGGGGCGCTAGGGAGATGCCGCCACCCTTAGGCAGTAGTCTGCCTGGCAGCTCTGCCTGGCTGGGTGTGGTGCACACCTACAGCTCTTTTACTCTGCAATGCCCGTTAGGACAGGGGATGCGGCCGTCTTGAGAACAGAACGGGCAAGGAAGGTGCAAGGTCCAAAGTGGAAAAGCACCTTTGCTGTGGCTTTGAGCTCTGCAGTCCTGCAGAAACCAGGTAGGATTCTCAGGCAGGCACTGGAGGTGGAGGGAGATAGCCTGTCACTGTCCACCCACATGGGGCCCAGCAGCTGTCTGGTCACTGCATCTCTCAAGGGACATCAGTTGATGGTCAAAGGCACAGATCAAAGCCTACAGCTTGAAGCCAGGCATGGTGGCACATGTCTTTAATCCCAGCACTCGAGAGGCAGAGGCAAGTGGATGTCTGTGAGTTCAAGGCCAGCCTGGTCTGTGAAGTGAGTTCCAGGACAGCTAGAGCTGTTGCAGAGAAACCCTGCCTCAACAACAACAACCAAACAAACCACAGCTCTGGACCCAATAATGGCCTCTGTGCAACCCAGGACTGATTTCTGCCCTTCTGATGCATGTTTACCTGTCTGAAGTGTGGATAAATTCTACTTCATTGGGTTTAGGAGAAACAGTAAGCTAACATAAAGGGCTTAGAACAGTGTTTGGCCGAGAAGATACTCTCAGGAAAGTGCTTAGATAAAATGCGGTCCCTTCTGGAGTCTGGGAGCCATAGATAGGTGAGAGTAAGCAATTGAGCCTTGCCTGGGTTCCTTGGATGGAAATGAGGCCCAGCTGGGACCAGTAGGTGGGAAGGGACCATTTGTGGTAGGAACTCGGTTGAGGTCTCCTAGATAGAAGAGTGAGACAGGAAGACCCTCACATCGGTCAGAGTGCACCTCTCCGGTTGAGAGAGGTCATGGCCCACAAGTCCCTGTGGTAGAGAGCAGGTGCCAGGGCCACTGATGAACACAAAGCTGTGTCGTCAGGAGCAGTGCTCTGACTAAAAGTGATGGGTCACTAGAATGTCCTCTAAGGGGGTGGCTACTCAGGGCAGCGAGGGGACATGTATACCTTGAGGGCCTCTGAAGTTTTGCTGCTGACCACCCGGCTCCCATGCTCTCTGTAACTGATTGTGAAGTCTGCATAGGAAGAAGACTCAGGGTTAGTCTCTGACCTTGACCCTGTGCCTCTCTCATGCAGATGGCGGCCAAATGGGCTTCAGTATATAACACCCCCCCCCCCCCCCGCCAGCCCCCAGTGTCTCTAGCTAGTGCCGTTTCTTACGGACTCCAATGGCTCAGGGGACCTTATGGGGACCCTTCTGGCTATTCTTACCCCTCCCCAGCTCAGGTGGCCCCGCCCTGGCAGGCACAGGAACATGATGTATCTTTCAGTAGATAGAGTTCCTTTATCAACGTGCTCCCGTCAGCCCACAACTTCACTGGGAATGAATGAATGGCCTGGCAGATGGGGTACCCAGTGGATAACCCCAGGCTGCCTCCCCATGAGCCAGGCCCTCATCTGCCTAATGTCTACACAAACTCATGACCCAGCCCAGACACTGTTTCCACCTCTGGTTCAGGTCCCGAGGACCCAGCCCTGGGGCTCAACACCTCCAGAGCCTCAAGGCTGCCAGGCTCCTCAGTGCTGGCAGGCATTGGCTCAGAGTCCCTCTCAGCATCCACATCCTCCGTGTCAGGGGCTCCTCCCTCAGCTGCTGGACCTGATGGGGTATCGTTAGAGCAGCGCAGGCAGCAGTAGGTGGTGACTGCCATGAAGACTCCAGCCAAGGCCACCTCGGAGCCAGCAAGGTAGAAGATGATCTCATAGTTCTTCAGGGCATCCACCAGGCGGCCTGGAGGGGGAGGGGAGCCGTGTCAACCTGTCAGGGCCTTCTCTAACTGTCTAACTGGGGGAGCACTTGCTGGTGATACACATATGCCCTGCCTTTCTTTATTCCTGATTATAAATGCAGAACTCCACATGGATCCTTTCTCGTGAGGCCCAGAATGTCACTTTCCCTCCCTGAACCTCAATCTAATGTTTCTGAAGATGCTTTTGTAGTCTACGAGGTTCCCCCTCCACATCAATGCAAGCCTACAGTGACCTGTTCCACTTGTGGGTGTCAGGGTGGCAGTGTAGCTGGACCTGGTCTATAGGGGTTTGGCCCAGCATCCTCATCAGGATCTGCAAGCTGTCCAAACTGAGCTGGTGAGGCGCCTGAGCACAGGCTGGGAAGTGCAGCTCTGTGCTCCGGAAAAGAGGGCTCATATCCCTTCCTGGGCGCGGTATCTCCATATATGGAGAAATCTCTAGCTCTGTTGTAGGGGACTGAACTCAGGACATTACCCGTGCTAAGACAGCTCATGATAACATGCCCAGTCTCCACTGTATTTTCTTCCATGGGCTTCATTCTAGACTGTTCCCATGTCCACACCAAGCTGTGGTCTTCGGGAAGTTTCCTGATGACTATGACTTCACAGCCAGTCCTGTCTCCAGCCATATGCAGTTTTGGAGTGCCCTACACTGGACCTGCATTCTTTCCTACTAGGTCCACCCAACAGTAGGTGGTCCCTGGGCTTCCAGGAGGGCCAACTTTGAGGCTCTTGGGGTGGTGGGCTTGAGAGAGGGCACCCACACATTGACTCGGGGGCTTTGCCTTTCTTATTGGGTTAAGCAGGAAGAGAAAACTTGCTTGGGCCACTCTGCCATCTGGCTGGCTCTGAAGGAAAAAATGGCAGCTTATTCTTCTCTGTTGCAGCCTGGGCTCTGCTATTCATTCCTGAAGCCTCTCTCTCACTTAAGCCTGGAGCCTCGGGACAATCAGACAACTCAGGAAGATGTCGAGGTCCCCACCTCTACCTTTCCTGTCTTAGCTCAGCCCTCACTTATACAGTGACTCTTTCCCCCCAGCAACCCCGCCCCCAGCCCTTCACACTGTGCCCTCACCCGCTGAACTATTCCAGGATGAACAGAAGGCTTGGCAGACAGGTGCTGGGGGTATCAGCACCTCTCCTCTCCAGCTGTCATCTGAGCACCCCTTCTCTGCCCCTAGTCAGGGCTGATTTCCTGTTCTGGCTTACAGGCTGGCTGAACTAAAGCATCCACACACATTCGGTACAGGTTAGCTCTCTGCAGGGGCAGATCCGGATCCACAACTCGGGCTAAGCTTCCGAATCTAACCTGTTCCCCTACCCCTCTCGCACAAGGCCTTTATATTATCTGCTTGAGAAGACTGACATGTAAGATGCTTGGCTATTTGTGTATTTCTTCTTGAGACTGACCTTTGGCTTTTCCATCCTCACCCCCTGAGGGTGATCCCTGGGGGTGATCCCTGGAGGAGGAACTACCTAGTAATAAAGGGAGTCCACCAACCAAGCTTTCCAGCAAAGGGGCCTGCCTCCCCCCTCATCCCTGGAAGGTGGATCTTAAGGGCTTCCCTTAACAACTCCCAGGTTTAGCTACCCCTCTCCTACGGTGCGCACCGGCAGAGGGCGGTCCTATGAGCACAGCCACGGCTTCCACGAGCAGTACCAGGCCCAGCGCACTGGGGAAGCGGGGCGCACCCACGGTCGCCATGAGCACCTCGAACTGCAGCGCGCCCACCATGCCGTAGGAGAGGCCGAAAGCGATGCAGAAAGCCACGAGGGTGCCATAGGAGCGCGCACGAGCGCTGATCAGGTCCGTGAGCCCGTTGGCCAGCAAGGCCAGACTGAAGAGATAGGGAACGTGGGGTCGCAGGCGTGTCAGGCCCGCCAGGGCACCGCACGCCGGCCGTGCCACGATGTCCACGAAGCCCACGATGGACAACAAGAAGGCGGCCTCAGCGTCAGGCACGCCTGCATCTTTGGCGTAGTTCACCAGCAGGATGGGGGGCACGAAGAGCCCAAGTGCCATCAGGAACTTGGTGACTACGTACACCATGAAGGCGCGGTCGGTGCACACCGCCACGTCTAGCAGGCGGCGGCGAGCTCGGCCGCCGCCGGGCGCGCGGTCCTCCGCCGGATCTGGGCGAAGTGGGGGAGGAGGCCCTGGTGGTGGCCGCATGACGGCCCCGCAGGCGCAGCAGTGCAACAGGAGGCCGCCAAACAGCAGGAAGCCGCCGCGCCAGCCGAAGCGCTCCCCCAGCAGCTGGCCGAGCGGCGACAACGTGGACAGGAACACCGGGCTGCCCGCCGCTGCCAGCCCGTTGGCCAGGGGACGTCGCCGCTCGAAGTAGAGTCCCAGCATGATGAGCGACGGCTGGAAGTTGAGGGCCAGGCCCAGGCCTGCGGGCGAGGCGACACAGCTGGAGTGCCCCTTCTGGCCTCAGTGGCAGG
Organism: Alexandromys fortis; assembly: GCF_014885135.2. NCBI lineage: Eukaryota > Metazoa > Chordata > Mammalia > Rodentia > Cricetidae > Alexandromys > Alexandromys fortis. Next base: position 1,262,635 of record NW_026068041.1, on the reverse strand, counting down.
GCCAGGCTGGGCCGGGATCAGGAGGATAAGTCCGAAACGGGGAGAGTGAGCCAGGAGACTCAGGGGCAGCCTCTTTGAGGGAAACTGGGGACTGAGAAACTTGCAGCAGGGACTCCCGACTCGTACCCACACTCCTGCAGGGAGAGACTTGGGTGCCCTCACCTGTGAGCACTCCAGCCGTCAGGTACAGCTCCAGAAGGCGCGAGGCAAAGGAAGCCAGGATCATGCCCGCGGAAGCCAGGAGCCCGCCAGCCAGCATTACCGGGCGACAGCCAAAGCGCGTCACGAGGATGCTGGACAAGGGGCCTGTGGGCAGAATAGGGTCATCGTCTAGGTTAGACCAATCTCCCCTCCAGAAAATGCGCCAGGTCTTGCCTTGTCCCTCTGAGATCTGAAAGAGCTTGAATGGGTATTTAACTCTCCCCCACCCCAGCCCCTTCAGAGACAAAGAGAGGGCATTATGGTTGAGTCACACAGCTTGACTGGGCAGACAGGGTGGTGTGTGTGTCTGTGTGTCTGTCTGTCTAGTGGCCACCCATCTCTTACCCTCTTGAGAGCCCAGAACCAAAGTAGGAAGGATGGCTTCCACTCTTCGCCTCTGCCTGCCACCAAGACTACCATCCTCCTGAAGGCTCCCACCCTCCCAACACTCCGGCATTGGGGCCGGGTTGATGTCGCCCAGTGTAGGTTTGCTGGCAGGAATGAACCCAACCCCTCCAGGCCAGCAGTAGGAGCGGGTTTCCACTTCCATTTGTGTGCCCTACCCACTCTTTCCGAGGCTTCCATGTGTTCCCCATTGAAGGTAGGGGCGGAGACCGGGGCGGTGCTTCTTTAGGCGCTAGCGCCTCTACCCCAGGTGCTCTGGGAGGAGTGCTGACCTGTGCCGTAGAGCATGGCCAGCATGATGGAGGACACCCAGGCTGTGTCGCTGTAACCCGCACCGAAGTCTTGCTTGAGTTCTCCGAAGAAAACGCTCACGGCCTTGGGGAAACCGTAGGCGAAGCCGGTGATCACGAAGCAGGCGCCCAGCACCACCCAGCCCCAGCCACCATCTGGGGGGCCTGCACCCCGTCGCGGGCCGCCAGCGCCCATTGCCTCTACCTCTGCTGGGAAAGAGGGGGGACAAAAGGCAGTGGTGGGTGCTGTAGAGAAATGAATTGAGACCTGCAAGGAGAAACAGCCCCACGCCACCCATGGAGCCCTTTCAGGGTTATAGAGCCAGCAAGGTAGGAAGGTCACCCCGAGTCTTCCCACCTTCCTGCAAAGGCTTGTGAAGGGTGAGTGGATGCTTGACTTCAAGGGTTCCTCGCTAGGGCTTCTCACCTCCTGGGACCTAGTAATGGCAGGGGAAGGGGTGCAGTGAATGCCAGAGCCCAGCAGCCACTGTGGGGTGTGTGTGTGTGTGTGTGTGTGTGTGTGTGTGTGTGTGTGTGTGTATGTGTGTGTGTGTGTGTGTGTGTGTAGGGGACTGTCAGTGTCACCATGAATACATGTAAGTTTGTGAACAGACGAGCCAATCAGCCAGTGGGGTGGCTGCCAGCTGTAGTGGCCCTCCAGCTTGTCCTAACTTTCCTCTGTGACCAGGAATAAGTCAAGATTAAAACAACAGGGCATACTGGCCTCGTCCTAGCAGCCTTTGGTGCAGCTTGTCCTTCCCGTTCTGGAAGGAGTTTGCCCTGTAAAGTCTCCTCTCCCGGCTGAGCCTCAGTTTACCCACCAGTAGGATGGCTGAGTGAGCACCTGTACACCAGCTGGAAACCTTGGGGAAGAGGAAAGGGCTCTGGAAGAGAGACCTGAGCCCCAGCAGTTCACAACCTAGGCCCTCCATCCCTAGGCAGGGGTTCCCAAGTCCTATGGCATCTGCCACGGAACAGGAGGGTGGGAAGCCCAGGGAAGCCCTCCAGGACCTCTCCCCAGGGACACCCAGGACTCTGCCCTCCCCCAACTCCAGGTTCTGACTTTTCTTACTTGCCCCCCTCCATGGCTATGAACACAGAGACAAGAAACTGGCCCCTGACAGCCCTCGCCGCACACTCACCTAGACCTGACTCTGGATTTAGGGTCCAGCCTCACATCTCCTGAGGCCTGCAGGGAGGGGCTTCCTCGAGCTCCGTGAGACTGGAAGATACTGATTCCTACAGCCTTGGCTACTATGGCTGCACTCCGGCTGAATAAACAACTTCCCCAGGCCTGGGACTTAGAGTCCCCTCATCCCACCCCTGCTAAGAGGCTTTTACCAGTAAGGGAGTTGAGCACAAGTGACCAGGAGCCAGCAGGGCTGACCCAGTGGGACAAAGGGCAAGGAGACCCTCCTTCACCTCCCAGGTCCTTCCAACAGGGGTACAAAGCCCTGCCTTGGGGAGAGGGTGTAATCTGGGGCTGGGGGCAAAGTGGTACCCTGAAGAGACCAGGCCTGTCAAGCCACTTCCTTACACCATTGCTCCCTCCCCAGCCCCAGGTCACATTCCAGGAGGGGCTCCTGGCTTCTCTTGGATAAAGCTAATCCAGGCCTGAGCCTGACCGTGAGGGGTGGAGGGGCTGGAACAAAGGTGCTGTGTCCCAGCTAAGGGGAACAGGCACCATCCCTTGGGGTGCATTTGGAGATGGGGGGCGGGGTGGAGGTGAGAGCTTTTGTGCAGCCCTGCCTGAAAACTTAAAGAGCCCTGAGTGACTGGAGGGGAGACAGACCTGAGACTCCAGTCCCCCTAGAGGATCCCCACCTCCAAGGCCTTACCCTGCCCCCAAATCAGACACCTTCACTGCCATTGTGCCCACTTCCTTTATTTATTTTTATCATTTACAAAAGTTAAAAAGGGCTGTGTGGGGCACAGGGGTGGAAGAGGAGGTGTTTCCCTTTGGGGCACAGGCGGGAAGATGGGAGGCAAGAGGCTGGGTTCTGGGGAGAGTCTGGGATCCCTGAAAGCAACCAACTGCCCCGTGCCCCCACCCTGTCATCCTGCCCTATGTTGCAGGCCCAGCCCTCAGGGAGTTTCTGGGCTGTGGGCAGAGGGGTAGGGATGGTCCCTTGGGTAGCGCCTGGCATCTTGGATCCACTGCTGCTGAGGCTGTCAGCTGGAAGAGCCCTGGGCAGGTGTGCAGGGCCACCTCAGGCCCCGGTGGAGGACATGGCCTCAGCGGATGAGGGGTGCTGAGCGGTCGTTGGTGACAGTGGGGCGCAGCTTCACGGTGGCAAAGGGATTTGTACCCCTGTGGGGGATAGGCTAGGGTGAGGGGGGCAGAGACTCCAGGTCTGTGAACCTAGGGAGAGTGGCCAGGCATCTGGCCAAGCGTCTGCTTCTTGCTGCCCTCCCGTTTCGAGTCACCCGCTCCCATTTGGCTTCCTGCCCACTGGGACTCACCGTGGAAAGAGCTCTGGGGGTTGGTGTTCCCAGGACATAAGTTTCTGCACGAAGGGAGGGCAGGTTCAGGGGCGGAGGGAAGATGGGGTCCCACCCCTCGCCCCAGGAGAGCACAGGACTGGGAAATAGAGGCCCTGCAGGGCTAGATTTGAGGACACTGCAGCCCGAAGTCTGGTTTCAAAGAAAACTCTAGGCCTTGCACAATGCCACGGCCTGGGGCTGACTGCCCCTGCGAGGTAAGGCCAGTGACCCCGTGCGCACTCCTTCACCCCCACCTCCCATCCCCGGCAGAAGAGTGGCCAAAGTCTCCCTTGCTGGGCTACTCCATAGCGGCCAGGCAGAGGACAGGTGGGCTGACCTTGACGTCGGTGGCTGCCCCCATGCTGCCCACACTGCTCCGCCTGCTGCTGGGCAAGGGTGTGGGTGCGGGGCTGGGGGCACGGCTGGGGACGCGGCTCGGGGTCCTGGAGCGGGAATTGCTATCCCAGTAGTCTGATGAGGCTGCAGGGTTGCCTGGCCTGTCCAAGAGGTCATCAAGGCTGTGGCTTCCCCGGAGGGGGTAGGACCTGAGTTAGAGAAAGCAGCCCGGCCTGGTGCCCCCTCCCACCTGCTGGGCCTGAAGCTGGGCAGGGCTGTTGCGGGGGGGGGGGGGGGGGGGATGACTGTCGGAGGCACACAACAGCCTTCATTAGGAGGTGGGGAATATGGGCCACCGGTCTCCAGAGGCCAAAGAGGACAGACCCATGTGATAAATTATCTCATAGATGTCCCCTGGAGGGAGGGACAGGAATACCCTTGGGGCCCCACCCACCAACTAAGGTACCTGGAAGGCAGTTCATTCATTGGGCTCATGGGGGCCATGGAGTTCACGGGGGTCACAGGCTTCATGGGGTTCACTGGCATCTCCTCCAAAGGTTTCACATAGGCCTCAGGGAACCAGCCACTCCTGTAGGGCAGACAGAAATGGCCCCTTGAGCATGGCCAAGTAAGTAGGGCGGCAGCCAAACTGGGCTCTGAGGGCATCTCAGATTCAGACAGTGGCCTGGGTTGCCCCACCAACATGGCTTTCCTGGTAGTCAAGACCTAACAGAGCCTGTGACACGAAACCTCACATCCCAGCAGGGGCTGAGGCTCCTAGGAGAGGAGCTGGCATCTAAGTTGGCCAGCAGGCTGTTCAGGGCCTCAGGTCATATCTCCATGTCACAGTGCTCAGACCAGTTTGGGGTTGGCCTCAGCTAGTGAGTGGCACAGTTATGAGTGTCCCTCGCCACCAGACTTGGTACCCCGTAATCTTTCAGGAAGCCCATGGGACTGGGCAGCAGATGCTGGGAGAATATTCTCCAAAAGTGGCCAAGGTAACCATCCGTGCCCAGGGAGGAGACCCTTTCCCTGACCTCCACCCTGCTGGTATCCAGTAGGCTTTGTGTCGAGGCTCTGCAAGCCGTATGTGCTGTGATGTGGCTCTGAATGGCAGGAGCCGTCGGTCACCTCTGCTCCTGGCCCACAGGGCACCAATCCATCGACTTACACCCTTAACTAGAAGTCACATTAGCTCCCTCAGGCCCACCTTTGCTCACCCACCCATCACTCACCTGGGCAGTCACCCACGGGCCTCCTCTGGCCGCCCATGAGTTCCCCTCAGTATATAAGGTGCTCACACCCCACATCCTACTCAGTCTCTTCCACTCAGTTCTCCTGTCTTCTACTCCCACATATTTCCACCTGGATCCCCCCCAAACTCCCTACAACCTGTCATTCACCCCCCCTAGTCTTCTGTGGGAGTGCTCCCAGCTGTCACCTCTTGGCCCTTCAGGGTTCACACATTGGCTTCTATTTATGTCTTCCTAAGTCCTGAGAGAGTGGCAAGCTGAGCCACACCCTGTCCCCTCCTGCAGAGTCCAGAGCCCTGCACACTCCCTAGAGGACCACCAGTCCCATTTGTGTGGACACGAGGAGTGTCTGGTTCTCCCCCCTCCACACTAGTGTGCAGGACAGACAGATCGTGTAAGTTCTTCGGGCTGTGAGCTGTGCAATGCCGGGCAGAGAGACCTTCCTTGCACCTCAGCGCGCACAAGAGCGCGCACGGGGACACAGAAGACATGAAGGCAGTGGGGTTTTGCCGAGTCTGAGAGCCTGCTGCCCATCCCATTTGTCCCCTTCTCCAAGGCTCTTCTCAACCCCAGGAGTGGCTGAGTAGACGGAGGCAGGGCGAGAATTGGAGAAGGGGCCAGGGAGGCCTGGAAATCTCGGTGGAGCGCGGACCCTGGGGTTCCACTCACGCGGACGAGCCCTCCAGCTTGCCGTAGAGCCAGCCATTCCGAGCTTCGGGCACCAGCACCTCAACGACGTCTCCAGCCGAGAAGCGCAGTAGCGTGTGGTTGGCACCCTCCGAGTGGGAGACTAGGGCGCGGACTCTCCTGGCACCCCCGCCGCTCAGGCGCTCGCCGAAGGAATTGGACCGTGAGCGCTGGGTGCTGCTGGTGTAGAGCGAGGCTGCAGGGGCGATGAGTGAAAGTTCTCCCAACAGTCTATCCTTCATCCCTCCTGCTGCAGCCCAGCCTCCAGCCTCTTCCTGGCCCGCCCCCTGCACCTCTGTGCTTGGGGTACCCACAGGCCGACGGTGTCCGGGGCAGTGATCGGCGGTCTGGCTCCAACTGGGACGCGGACCTCGCCTCGGCCGGCTCGGGGCCGTAGGAGCCGGAGCCGTGTCGGCTGCGGGGGGAACCATACTCTCCCAGGGGCCTCGGGGGCTGCGAGGGGAGAGGGCAGGGGGTGGGGCGGGAGGGGCGGAGCCTCGCTAGCCCCGACCCCAACCCCAGTCCCAAGGGTCGGCGTATGGATTGGGGACACGGAAGGGCCACCACGGGGGCGCAGAGGCGACCCCCCGGCGCCAGGGAGCGAGGGGCGCAGCGTAGAGCGGGGGTGCAGGGGGCGGCGGGCTCCAGATGAAGGGCGGTGGTACCCAGGACCCAGCGAAAGGCGGCGGGGGCGCGAAGGGCGGCGGGGGCGGCCAGGGCCTCACCATGTCCAGCCGGGTGGGCGTCAAGCGGCCCGAGGGGTAGGGCGGCCCCAGTGACGGGCCCAGTAGCCCCGGGGAGTGGGCACGTGATGGGCTGCGGCTGGCCTCCGACTGTTCCTTCCATAGCACCACGCGGTTCTGTAGCATCCCCCGGGCCTGTCGGGAAACACTAGGTCAAGTGTGGCCTCAGATCCTGGGGCCCAACAGGTATCACGTCTTGGAGATTGCTTGAATCACCACCCCTTAAGCAGGGCTGTGGTGCACTCGGGAGGCAGAGGCAGGCGGATCTCTGTGAGTTCAAGGCCAGCCTGTATACAAGAGCCAGTTCCTGGACAGGCTCCAAAGCTACTTTGAAACCCAGTCTCCACAAACCAAAACAAAGCAACACACTACCCCTTATCTGGGAGCCTGCCTTTCACGCGCAAAGGGTTGCACACCTGCCCCTCGCAGAGGCAGCTGGGGTAGCCCAGACCTGCTGGGGTTAACCACGCTGTCTGAGGCCTGCCCACTCTTCCCTGGCCCATTCTATTCCAAGGAAACCATGGGCCTGTCAGACTCTGGGCTCCATAGGGGACCATGGTCCTTCATCACGCATGCATCTCGTTGCCCCTAATCTGAACAAGCTGAGTGCTGTATCATATAAAATAAGATGAACTGGGAACTTTTAGTAAGTCTCCATGTGGGAGACTCGGCCTCAGCCAATAAAGTGGAGATCAAGCAGTGACAAGCTGCCTTTGTCTCATCTGCTTCTCCTAGTGACCCTGTTACTATCTCAGCCTTACAGAAGAGGGTCGCATTGCTCGGTGATGGCCTCAGTCACTGAGTGGCAGAGGCACCTCCCACGGCCACCTTTCAAGGATTTCTCCCTGGAAGCTAGAGCAGCGCTGGCAACCTCAGCAGTTTCCTGCTGCCGTGACCAGAAAGTGGCTGCCCCTGCAGACCTGGGCGGACACCATGTCTCCTTGCAGCCAGCAGTTAGCATAGGAGCTCAACAGAGATGCTGGCACACTGGGCCCTGCCTGTCTAGTCTGGAGGGACCTTTGCCCGACTTGAGGGCCCCTGACCAGGCCTAGAACACCAAGGCTGGCCTGGCAGCACTTCTCTCAGCCCTGCCCAGGCAGAAAGAGGGGAGCTGGGGTTCCAAGGCCAGAGAAGACGCCATGCAAGAGTCTAAAAACGTATGGGGGGGGGCGAAAAGGGGATTCTTGGATGATGAGAGTGACTAGGGGTGAGAAGAGGAGATGGCTCAGAGGGTAAAAACGCTAGCTGCTCAAGCCTCGTGACACAAGCATGAAGCCTGATGCAGGACACACATCTGTAAGCTCGATGCTCCTTCAATATGGGGGGAGGGAGGAGGCTCGCAGCCCAGCAGGCCTCGGGTATGCAGTGCAGCAGCAGCAGTAATAAGAGACCCTGTCTGGATGAGGAGGAAGGCAAGAACCCACAGACCATGCATGCCCCATGGCACATGTATGCATCCACACGAATAAATAAATATATAAAAAAAGAAAGAAAAAGTCACCAGGACTGTGGCGGCACATGTCTTTAATCCCAGCACTGAGGAGGAAAAGGCAGGCAGATCTCTATGAGGTAGACAGGCCAGCTTGGTCTACAGAATGAGTTCTAGGACAGCCAGGCTTACTCAGAGAAACCCTGTCTTTTTTGTTTGTTTGTTTGTTTTTGTTTTCGTTTTTCGAGACAGGGTTTCTCTGTGGCTTTGGAGCCTGTCCTGGAACTAGCTCTATAGACCAGGCTGGTCTTGAACTCACAGAGATCCGCCTGCCTCTGCCTCCCGAGCGCTGGGATTAAAGGCATGCGCCACCATCGCCCGGCTGAGAAACCCTGTCTTAAAAAATAAAAACAGAAAGGAAAAAAGAAAAGAAAGAAAAAAGCCAAATGCAGGCAGCGGTGGGGTGGGGTGTCGTTTAGTTGGTAGAACATTAGCCTAGCATGCACAAAGTCTTGCAATCCATCCCTACACTGCATAAGCCAAGCAGAGGCGGTGTTCTATAATCCCAGCACTCAGGAGGTAGAAGCATCAGGATGGCGGCGAGTTTGAGGCTACCCTGGGCTGCACAGCAAGTTCCAAGCTAGCCTGGGCTATTACATAGACACAGATTGCCGCCAAGTTTTTTCCAGAACTTGAGAAATCTGCTTTTGGGCTGGGACATAGCTCCAGGGTAGGCAATCACCTAGTGTACACCAGGCCCCATGGTCCACCCCTAACATTGCCAGAAAACAAAATGAGGACTAGGGAGCTGGCTCCGTGGTTAAAGCACTGGGGATGGAAGTTTCAATCTCCAGAACCCCTAAAAACTTGGAGGTCATAAGTTGCCTCTCCAGCTGGCTAGCAAGCCTGGCCAAGCGAGCTCCAGTGATTTCTGGGTTCAGCAAGAGAACCTGGCCCAGGAAGCAAATTGGAGACCAACAGAGGAAGACAGCAGAGGTCGCCCTTGGGCCCTACACACATTCATGGGCACAAACAACACATGAGATAGAGAGGCCACAACACATGGAAAAAAAAGAAATTGACCCTAAATTAATAAGCAAAATGAAAGAAAAGATTATGATGTATCCCAGTGTGTGGGGGAACCTCTGAAAATGGAAGAAATGCCAACCTTACCTATATAACTCATACTTACGAGGGGACATTCCACGGAGAGGCCATTTTACTTTCTGATTAGCTAAGACTAAAAAAGCGCCCCCCAAGCTATTGTCAAGGTGCCCAGACAGGAGTGTCTCTTGTACTGTGGGCGGACGTACACAGTCAGCGCTGTGTAGCCTGTGTCCTTGGGCTCACCCACTGCAGAGCTGGGTGAAGTGGGAGGAAAGGCTTGACCAGCAGAGAGAAAAGGGAAAGACACCCTCCAGGGCCTCGGCCCTTCCTTGCATGGCTTCACATCTTGCTCTGTGCTTTCTGCTTCTAGTGTAATACAATGTTGGGTAACATACAGCATTTGCCTCAAGTCATGAGGAATTGAGTCAGGCTGCACTGGGCAATAGCCCCAAGCCATAGGAATTGCTTAGTCCCCAGTCTTACCAGGCTGCTTCACCCTAGAAACAGTATGCATGGTATTGAAAACAAAACGCTGTTCCGATTAACCTTCATCAGGCGATGAAAGGAGACAAGAGACAGAGACAGAGACCCACATTGGAGCACCGGACTGAAATCTCAAGGTCCAAATCAGGAGCAGAAGGAGAGAGAGCACGAGCAAGGAACTCAGGACTGCGAGGGGTGCACCCACACACTGAGACAATGGGGATGTTCTATTGGGAACTCACCAAGGCCAGCTGGCCTGGGTCTGAAAAAGCCTGGGATAAAACCGGACTCGCTGAACATAGCGGACAATGAGGACTACTGAGACCTCAAGAACAATGGCAATGGGTTTTTGATCCTACTGCACCTATTGGTTTTGTGGGAGCCTAGGCAGTTTGGATGCTCACCTTACTAGACCTGGATGGAGGTGGGTGGTCCTTGGACTTCCCACAGGGCAGGGAACCCTGATTGCTCTTTGGGCTGACGAGGGAGGGG
>NW_026068041.1:1217420-1252630 GCF_014885135.2 Alexandromys fortis | reverse complement strand
ACGAGGGAGGGGAACTTGATTGGGGGAGGGGGAGGGAAAGGGGAGGCGGCGGTGAGGAAGAGACAGAAATCTTTAATAAATAAATAAAGGGGAAAAAAAGGGAAAAAAAAACAAAACAAAACCCTGTTCCGTTCCCAGTCAAACCACAAAATCTGGCTGTAACTCCCTGGTAGCTAGGAATGTCCCCAGTCCCTCTGGATGCACCAGCTTCACCCTGTGGGAGGGTTGGGCTCCTCACTGGTCCAATAAAGCAGCCTCAGATCGAGTGCTTCTCTGCTTCATTCTTACATCTGGGTCTTCTAGGCAGAAAGCCCTCCTTCCTCACTCCCCCAGGGTCGTTTCTTTGGGAGCACAGACACCCTCTACGCTCACTATATGGGCTAAATAGCCCCCAGTCTGACCTAAGACCTGGTCTTTGTGGCCTAGTGCAAGTCTTGTTGAGGGAACTTCGGCGCTGAGCTCAACCCTCCGCTCTCCTCTGAGTCCTCCCATCTGTCTTCATTCCGCCACCTCTCCCAGACTCTGATCTCCAGGCTCATTGCTGCCATCCACACACCCAGATTCTGCAGGACAAGGTAACTCAGGTTCTCTGACCACACCCCCAGGGGCTTCTTATTCTCTCCAAATCAAGGAGCTCAGAGGTTCTGGGAGCCCCTACATCTCACTTGGTGACCCCCTCGAGTCTTAGTGGGGATGCCTCTCCTAATACTTGGGTCCATTTCCATCTCCTCCCTAAGCCTGGGGGATGCCAGACAAGACTCCCCACCAATCCTGCTTCTCATTTCAAATTTAAACCAAATTATCAAATGGACTCTAAATTATCTACCCAAAAAGACTCTCCCTTGGCTCGCCTCCAAGGTAAGCTTAAAAAGTTAGCCGGGACATGGTGGCACATGACTTTAATCCCAGCACTCAAGGGGCAGAGGCAGGTGGATCTCTGTGTTTGAGGCCAGCTTGGTCTACAGAGTGAGTTCTAGGACAGCCAAGGCTACACAGAGAAATCCTGTCTCTCTCTTAAAAAACAAAACAAACAAAAAAACTTCATCTTTTCAAGCTCCAGCCACCAAACTCATTCAAATCTGCTCAAATCTGGCCTCAATACCCCTTCAATAGTGGCCATCACTACCCCAGTTGGAAATTTTGGATTCTGGCATTTTTACACACTTAGATAACTTTTTCAAACAAAATAGCAAGTGGTCCAAGGTTCTCTATGCCCAAGGCTTTTTGCCCTTCACTCCCGCCTCTCTCTAAATTCCTGCTCTGCCCACCTGGTCCTCTGCCACGAAAAGCCTGGACCCCAGCCTAACGCCTCTCCAAATGTCCTTGCTTTTGATTCAGCTGATGAACCTCCTCCTTACAACATCCCACCTGCCAGTAACAATCTCCCTGCTGCCCAGCCCTCATCCTCACCCTCTGCATGCCTTCCCACACCCCCATCCTTACAATAGTCTGCCTAAAAGTAGGGGGTACATATCTTCCCATAGTCTTTTGTTCCAAACAGTCTCTAGATGCTGGCCACAGTGGCGATGCTTCTCCTTGAGGCAAATGAAATCTCACTTCCAACCCCCACCCCCATCCCTACTACGCGCTCACTCAAGGACCTCATTGGCCATCAGATTTTCCCAGCACTCCCCTAATTCAGAGTCCAGCTTCCCCACGGTTGATTAGATCCTACCCATTCCTCAGCCCCGACACACTCTTCCCCAATAACCCGTTCGGGTCCTCGGTTCTCCCTCACTCTTTCTCTGAGACACACGTGGCCTACCTTCTAACCCTTTGCTCACTGGACCCCAATCAATAGAACTAAACGTCCTCAAGAAGAGCCCTGCACAACTTCATTTCAGTGGTGTTGGAACGTGGAATGGGTGCCTTACCTCCCACCCTGCACAAGCTTGCGCTGTGGTAACACCCCACGACATCGAAGCCACGACGGCCCCTGGCCCGGAAGAGACTCAAGCACCGTGGCTACCTCCAGACAGGCCATGCCCCTCAGGAACATGACGATGGATGTGCGGACACTAACTGGTCTTGCCTGTGTCGATTTTGCTAGGCCAAAGGCATGAGCAGGGGCACCCACACAGGGACAAGGAGAAATTCATCTATTGGATGGGGGGCATAATTTGAGAGTTAACCATTTAAAAAAATCTACATTTCAGACTGGGATTATACATCCATGGGGCAAATGACCCCTCCAAACCTTACAGTTGTCCCTGGGAGCCAAAACCATTTCTTCTCCTGAGAGTACAACCTGGACACCCCAGTCCACCAACTCACTCCTGGGGTCAGGACCCCACAATCACACTCACCCTTCTTTATCCCCGTATCCCCCTCATAAAAATGCTCCAGCTGGAAAATTCCAGCCGTGCCCCACTGTCCAGAGCCAGGGAAGTGTTTCTGGATTTGTCTGAGAGCCAGCCAATGACATACCGGGCAGGTATATCCAACCTAGTGCAGAACAGTCAACAGATGAACCCTGCTTAGCCAGAACCTGGTTCAGATCATTGGCAAGGCCAAATGCGTAGGGCCAGAACCAAATTGTACCCGGTTGGTTCCCAAGGCAAGGGCATCAGACGGGACTTGCTTTGCCTGTCAGGATGGTACTTAACGGTTGCTACCCTAAAGGACCATGTGCCAGTCATCCTCACTGTGGATGCCCGAAAACGTGAGCCTGTTTCCACAGTGACCAAAGGTCAGAGCATTGGAATTTTCCTCTAGTTCCTCCAAGGTTCCTCAATAGAGCTTCTACCTCAAAACAAAGGTCCCACCCAGGTGTTGCTCAGAGAGTTCTGCTTTCTCAAGGTTATTGTCTACAGGTGTAGCTAATAGCCAGACCTTGCGCTCCAGGAATAGAGACGTAGCTTGTTCCTATCTCCCTATCTCAAACAAGAGTCTAAGGATCCAACTAAATTCCAGTTCCCTTAAGGAGATAATTTGGGATTCCCCCAGGGAGTGGTTTTCCCACAGAGTGTTTGGTCTATGGTGTGTGACTTGTTTTGTTCTAGCAATAGAATGTTTAATTGTGGATGTAGCCTGCAACCTTCAATTGGTCTGTTCGTTTTTTGTATCATGTTAATGCAATCTTTTGTCTTACTCCTACCTTTTGGGGTCAGGGGCATTTTAAGCAGTTGGAAATTAAACGCGGGTGAATTTTCAGTACTCACTGGAATTCCCTCCCGATACTATCTTATATGCTTCTCTGTTTTATTATTTTCATTCTTGTCTTCATTTTCTTTACTATATTTCTAATCCCCATGCTTCTACCCTGGTGAGAGGTATTTTTGTTGTGGATGGTCCCAACACATCACACTAGGCTTAGAAGCCAGTGTGACTTTTTTTCAATATCTTGTCCATAACAGCAGGAGAAGAGAAGCCCCGGACTGCTTCAGTACTCCTGGGGGTGGCCCTACAGAGGCATCAATGATGGGGTCCGATGGTTACCACGTGGCCAACTGACCAATCAGATTAAGGGAGACCTGACCTTGGGACAACACAGTATTTGGCACTTTACAAAATCAAATAGATTCCCTGGCTATGGCATCCTCCAAAACCGCAGAGGACATAATGACTGCCAACAGGGGGCACCTGTGCCTTCCTAGAGGCAGGATGCTGTTTTCATGGGAACCAGCCTGGCCTAGTTTTAGGGAAAACGCTAAACAATTAGAATCAAACACAGAGAAAGGACCTGACTACTTGGGGACCACAGACTGCCCCCTTGGCAGGCCCAGTCACTATGATTGTGCTAACGTTACTCAGTGGTCCCTGCCCTTTCAACTGTCTCACCGAGTTTCTCCAACAAAGACTACAAGCTTTTACTGCCCGGAGGGTCACTACTAACCCCTATCCCACCTGAAAGGGACCCCAACATGACCCCCTTTCACCGTTAAGACCACTGACTCCCTCATACTGGAAGAAGACCCCCTGAGAAAAGTCCACAGCCCCTCCCTCTTAGCCCCTTCACCCTCCCAGAACTGGGATCTGTTGCTAATACCCTTAGGCCATGAGGAAGTGAGTTTGACTGTCTGGGGCGCTAGCCCTCAGCCATAAAGTCTGCTCCTCCTGTAGAGACAACACCCCCACTGTGTCTGAAACAACCTACCTAGCTCCCAGTAAAACCTCAAAATTAGCTGTAACTTCCTGATGGCTATCCACATATGTGTGCGTGCATATATACCTGTCCCTTAGGTATATACTAGCCCCACTAAGCAAGCTCAGCCTTTATCCCTTGAGAAGGTTGGGGCCCCTCGCTGTCCTAATAAAGTGGCCTCAGCCTGTTAAGATCATTTCTGTCTGCCTCTGCCTCACTTTTCTGACACAGCATCTATGGTTGGCTCCTAGAGTCAGATCTGGGGTATCCTACATCCCAAATGAGGCAGAGAACATGCTTCCTGTTGCCTATGCACAGAAGAAGTTGGTTTGAGTCACACACAGTTCCCTCCTGAGTGGTATTTGAGGGAAGGAACAACCCTACTCTTAAGGAGGTTGGAGGTTAGCTGCTCAGAGCATGGACAGAAAGCAGCTTCCTCCTAAAGGCTGTGGCCACCAAACAGGGAAAAAATACCCAGCTTTTAGCATTTAGGGAAACACAGCCAGGAGAATACAAGTCAACACACAGAGATGGCATCTCATGCCAAGGAGGGTGGCTAAAAGCAAAATGGCTGTAATAAGAGCAGGCAAGGGTGTGAAGAGATCACACACTGCCAACTGCAAGTATCTGGAAGTCTCTCAAATGGTTAAATGTAACATTAGCATACAGTCATCAACCTGACAGTTGGATACCCAAAGGAAATGAAAGCCTGCCCCACCCTAGTTCCTTCAAGGATGCTCCAAACAACGTCTTCCTACAGTGTCCAGCAGGGACTGGACATCCAGACACAATTCTGCAGAAAAAGGAAAGCCGGTGGCAAAGGCCCCACACTGATATGAATGCCCACAGTGGGCAACTCTCCTGAGACAGGAAGTGACTGGGAGTCATGCAGAGCTGCAGGTGGACTGGCTGGAGAGAGACAGCCGAGGACTGGGCTAGGCTAATGCAAGGGTTCTAGGCTGATGACTGACAGCTGTGCTCTGAGTCTATTAAGACTGTCAGCCATCTATAGACTGGTGTGGCTAGAGACTTGCTCTAGAGAAGACAGGAAACAATGTATACGTGATGATGGGGAGAGGGACTAAGAAGGCACCATGAAGATTACACAGTAACTCAACAGGCCTGGCAAGAATCAGAAGAGGACAGGGGACACAGTATCTCAGGTGAGTTAGCAGGGGACACCCTATGTGTCCTTGAATGGGGACAGTAGAATAGGCATTTAGAAGACGCAGGCTGCGGGCTGAGGAAGCAGCTCTGTTGGTGAAGTATCTGCCGGTTGGTGGAGTACCTGCCTGTTGGTGGAGTACCTGCCTGTTGGTGGAGTATCTGCTGGCATGCATGAAGACAGCCCCGGCTGGGCTCAGCCCCTAGCTCTACATAACACTATATGGTGGAACATGCCTGTCATCCCAACAATTGAGGTAGACAGGAGGGTCAGAAGTTAAAGGTCATTCTTGGCTACAGAGTGAGTTAGGAGCCAACGTGGGCTATCTGAGACCCTGTCTCAAAAAGAAGAAGAGGAGGAGGAGGAGGAAGGACAGAAGGAAGAAAAAAGAAAGGAAGAAAGGAGGAGGAGGAAGAAGTGACAAGGATGACCACAGATGTCAAACTGGCCAAAAGCCAAAACTCAGCCTGTGTGTTGCTAATGGAAGCCCATACTTGAAGAAAAACAAGAATTGTTCAAATCAGAGCACAGCACAACTAAAAACATCAAATTTGACTCAGAGAGCTATCAAGCACACAAGAAAGATGATCTTAATGAGAAGGGCCTAATAGTCTTACACCCCTAATAATAGTCTTACACCCCTAATAGTCTTACACCCCTAATAGTCTTACACCCCTAATAGTCTTACACCCCTAATAGTCTTACACCCCTAATAGTCTTACACCCCTAATAGTCTTACACCCCTAATAGTCTTACACCCCTAATAGTCTTACACCCCTAATAGTCTTACACCCCTAATAGTCTTACACCCCACAGCACAGAACAACACAACTAAGTACAGAAAGCAAAACCACTAGAAATCAAGAGAACGGAGAAAACCAGACTGTTCCAGCAGAGAGCACAAAGCTCCCGAAGTCCACTTAGGTGGCACAATTAACATCTCGTCACTGAACAACCCTGTCACAGAATGCATGGGTGGGCACGTGCATTCAGCATTTTTAAAGAAATGGGAACGCCCTGGATGGTGGTGGAGCACGCCTTTAATCTCAGCACTTATTTACTGAGGCAGAGGCAGGTGGATCTCTGTGAGTTCAAGGTCAGCCTGGTCTGCAAGAGTTAGTACCAGGACAGGCTCCAAAGCTATGGAAAAACCCTGTCTCAAAAAATGTGGATGCTTCCAGGACAGGCTCCAAAGCCACAGAGAAACCCTATCTCGAAAAACAAACAAACAAACAAAAAACAAAAAAACAAACAAACAAAAAAAAAAAGTGGATGCTGAGCTGTGGTGGTGCACACCTTTAATCCCAAATCCCAGCACTTGGGAGGCAGAGGCAGACTGATCTCTGTGAGTTCAAGGCCAGCCTGGTGTATAGAATGAGTTCCAGGATGGCCAGGGTTGTTACCCAGAGAAACCCTGTCAAAGAAAGAAAGAAAGAAAGAAAGAAAGAAAGAAAGAAAGAAAGGAAGGAAGGAAGGAAGGAAGGAAGGAAGGAAGGAAGAAAACAAAACAAGAAAAAACAATGGGGGCAGCAGGACAGCTTTGTAAGTGAGATTGCTGCCAAAGCCTGACTGGTGCTCCGAGTTGAGTACTGGAAGCCGAGTCAAGGCTAAAAGAGAGAACCAACCCCACAGAGTTGTCCTCTGACCCAATTCAACAAATGACTTGCATATGAACGAATAAGGGTTTGTATGCAAAACAAATCAGAATTAATAATATATGCAAATGAATAGAGAAACAAGAGTGTTGTGAGATTGATTTCTACTCGAGGAAGAGAGAAGGAAGGAGCACCCCTGCTTCCTGCGTACATCTGACTCAGGAGGCCATGGCTTGCTCTCCCCAGCCCCACTCACCCGGCCCAAGAACTGCAGGAAGGTGTTGGAGAGCAGCAGGTGCTTCTCGGCCAGGAAGCGGTAGCGCCGCTTTTCTTCCAGCTCGGCTGCACGCTTACTCTCTGACACAAAGGCCTGCATCTGTGCATGCAGCCGGTTCACGCTCTCCTGGGGGCAGAGGAGAAGGTTCTGGCTGGGGGCCCCTTCTCCAGACCTCCCCTGAATGCGTGGTTTGCACCTTCAGCCTGTGTCCCTGTCCCTAGGTCTCTGGTACCCTGCACACGGGAGTGCAGAGTGGCCATAGGGAGGATGTTTTTCTGGGAACAGGAATGAGAGGAATGAGGGATGCTCTACTTGGAAGGGAGATTCTGGGGAGAGCAGACAGGAGCTCATTAAAAGGGCGGTAAAGGAAGCAGAGATTAAACCGCGGGCTTGGGGTCCAAAGACTCAGGCGCGGGGTCGGGGGAGCAGCTAGGAGTGCCCTTGGTAGGGACTGGATGCTTCTTTTCAGGCAGGCAATCCAAGAGCCACAGGCTCAATGGTCCCATTTTCTCAGTGAGGCTGAGGAAGGTGCTGAGGATGGCCTCTGGCGACTCTCCCCTGCTGTGATCTCCACAGCTGGGATCATTTTGGGTGGAGGCGTTCACAAGGGTGCTAGGGTTTCCAGAGACCTGCTCCCAGCCCCTCAGCCTTCACACCTTCATCTCCCGCGCGTTCTTGTCCCTCTTGCGTTCCATGCGCCACAGCTCAGACATGCACTTCTCCAGGTTGGCCGCTCGGTGGCGATACTCAATCTCATAGTGCTGGGAGCTATCCTGAGGCAGGACGGAGAGACAGGGGGATCCCCACATCAAAGAGGCCAGGGCTCAGACTAGTGGACCAGGAGCCAGGAGCCCAAATGGGACTGTGTACAACCTGAGGCAGGTGGATGCTTGGCACTGGCCTATCTGACCTTCTCTTGCGCCCGCGCGCATGTGCGAGCTCCCGCGCACATACGCCTGTCTGGGAGCGGCTGGCACAGAAGGACAGACTTACTTTGATGAACTGCATGTCCAGCTTGGTATTCTTCTCCATGTGCTGAAGCAGGTCTCCGTGGAATGTCTGCACCTGTGAGGAGCACAGTTTTACTTTTTATTACAATGCTGCCCACCATATCCATAACACACTGGCCCCTGGCCCACATAACAGTTAAACGGGGATAATAAAACTAGAGGAAGGACTGCAGAGTTGACTAGATGGTTTCTGGCTTGGAATCCTTCAGTAAATGCATCGAAAGGCCCTTGGGTTTCATTTTGAATCAGTCTGGGCCTGTGTATTCTGTTCCCTCTGCCTGTAGTTCCCGATCCATCTTCAAATGCCCCTCTGCTGAGAACTTTTCCTGCCGCCGCAGGCAGAACCCATGGCCCTCGCTGGTTTCCATAATGCACACCCATTCCTTTGCTCTTCCGGCCATGGGGAAGAATTTACTGCAGTTCCCTGTCCACACTCCACTGGAACTGTACTGCGTATGGGGGAAGTGAGGCTCTGGTCCCCAGAGCATAGCAGGACCTGCCCTATACAAGGGTCCAGAGCTGTAGAGGCCTGGGAAGGGAGAGGCACGTGGGGAGCCCCTGTAAGCATCCCCTGGGCGGCAGGAAAAGGCTGCTGAGTTGAGATTCAAAAGAGTTGTGTGTCAGCCCTCACTCTGCTTCAGCTGTGCTTTGTGACCACTGACTAGTTCATCTCCCACGCTGGGCCTCAGTTTTCCCAGAGCCTGGTCTGGTGCTGTGGGCGGGGTAGGACCCTGGCACATCCCTCGACCCTCTCTCAGCTTCCCTGAGGCCTCATGAGGCTAGGGAGGGGTCAAGCCTGAGCCTCTGGATGCTAGCTGCATGGGAACAAGATTACCCCCACCCATCTGACAAGTTCACTTCTGCCAGCTCCGAGAGCCTTTTCTGTGTCCTTTTGTCACCCGTGGGAGGCTTCCTGTTGCTCTGGGCCCTTCCCCTGGGGCTAAGGTGCCACACAGAAAAGGAATGCTGGGAGCGTCCCCATGAGCAGAGAGTTAGTAATACTAGAATATTTTGAAGGGTCTCCCAAGGTTGTTCCTAAGTGCTTGTTGGTGGCTGGTCCGCCAGGGACCCTGAGGCTCCTTTTCATACAAGTCCTTGAACCACAGCTGCTGCCACCGGCCTGTGTCTGAGGAGGCTTATAAGAGCAGCAAACAGAAAACTGGATCATCCCAGAACCTCAGATGAGTGTTCTTGCTGGATGGGACCACTGGAGGGGTGTGGCCCTCACAGTGCTGTCTGCTTGTATCTTACATCCTTGTCCACTTGCTCTCCTCATGATGCTGACTCACACCAAAGAGACAGTCCGGGGGTTTCTGTGCAGACGCATGCGTGTGTTCCTGCACAGTCAGCAAACACAACCCATGGAGCCTGAGGAAGGTGCGGGGCTGGGCACATCCTCATACCCAGGCCCCTGTGGAACCACAGACAGTGAATGGCGAGTTACCCCACGGGAAACTACTGACAGGCCAGACTCACTCAGGATGCTTTAACTGGGAGAGCCTGCCTCTGGGGACTGGGACAGAGCAAGACACAGAACTTCGTGGGTGGCCATGCGAAGTGGAGCAGCCTGCCCTGATAGCTGTGCTGCAGAATTCCCGCAAGGGTAGCCTGCAGGGCTCTCCGGTGCAGTGGAAAAACGGAGGCTGCTCATGGGGCTCCCATGCCCTATGTGAGCTGAGGCACATGCCATGGTCAAGGACAATAGAACGGGGCGGCCGTATCTCAGTCTCCCATTGCTGTGGTGTGGCTGTGACGGCGGCCGAAGGCGGAGAAGACTCAGGCTGACTGTCAGGTGGGGTCAAGTGCCACAGAGTGTTAAAGTCTCCCTCAAGCTGAAGTGTTCTAACAGAGACTGAACTAAAGCAAAGGCCTCGCTGCAGAGAAACCAGAGGAACGCCTGTTATCAACAGGTGCCTTAGGACCCAAGAAAGTCAGCAAACCCAGGTGAGGCTGAGGGATTCCTTTTGCCTGTCCTTACAGGGCACCCTCATGGCATTAAAGGATCCTGTGAGGTCCTGGACGCAGACACAGGAAATCGCGTGATGCAGATCACCAAGCCCTGTGAGGGGCTGGCAGCAGCCCTGTCTTCCTTTGCAGCTTGGGTGTAAAACCCAGGCCCTAGCTCTACCACTGAGCCACAGCCTCAGCTGGATAAGGAGTCTCTGCCTCAATGGAACAACCCTAGCTCTTCTCCCCTTGAGCCCCCAGCTCAGCCATCATGCCCAAACAACGCTTTTCTGATCCACCTGACAGCGACCCACAACACCACAGTGCGACAGTCCGTGTCAGTCTGGGGACTCATCACTCCACACAATTGACACCCACTCCTCCTCAGCTGCCTTCCCTCAGCTTTGCAGCTTCCTCCAGCCTTGACTCCCCGTGGGGCTCTGCTTCTTCCGCACCTTGGTCAGCTCCTCGGTGTTGATGTTGATAATTCACAAATGCTAAGTCAAGACCCCATCCCGACATGGCTGACTTTCCAGACCGCTGATGCCGGCTGAAAAGCTGACAGCAACCCTGTAGGTCTAGCTCAGCGGTTCTCAACCTGTGGGTGGCGAGCCCCTTAGGGTCACATACCAGATATTTATGATTCATAACAGTAGGAAGATTACAGTTATGAAGTAGCAATGGAAATCATTTTATGCTGGGGGCAGGTCAGCATACCATGAGGAATTGTATCAAAAGGTCGCAGCATTAGGAAAGTGGAGAACCACTGGTCTAGCTGGTCAGCCTGGACATCATTCTCAACTTCTCCCATTTACATCTACCGCCCATCTTTCAGAAGATTCTGGCTCTCTCCAGCCTCATTTCTTCCCAGTAGCACCCACCGCACAGCCACCCTCCCCCACCACACAGCCACCCTCCCCACCACACAGCCACCCTCCCCACCACACAGCCACCTTCACCACCACACAGCCACCCTCCCCCACCGCACAGCCACCCTCCCCCGCTAATCTTCCTGCTTCTGCCCTTCTTCCCTTTAACAAAGGTTCTTAGTGTGGGAGCCACACTGATCCTATTAGAACATAAATCAAGCAACGAACAACTGAGGTTTTATTTTTGAGACAGGGTCTTGCTATGTAGCTCAGGCTATCCTTGAACTCAAAATCCTCCTGCCTCTGCAATGTGTGATTAAAGGTATATGCCACTTCACCCAGTTAAGCCACAAACAATTGGAAAATGAAGTTGGTGATGCCATTGACAACGACTTCAAAAACATCAGGTCAGGCTCTGCGGACAGACGGACTGTTAGGCGGGTAAAGCTCTCATTGTACAAATGTGAGGATCTGAGTTCGAATCCCCAGAACCCAATTAAAGCAGTACACAATAGCCCAGGGAACCCCAGTGAGCCTCTGGCGAGAAAAGACAGAGATAGGAGAATCCCTGAAGCTTGCTGGCCAGCTAGCCTAGTGCAGGCCTCTGCAAACAACAGGTATGTGCATACCTAGCACTCACACGCAAATGAACGCATACGCACACAGTACACACAACACACACAAAGACTTTAGAACACCCGAAAACCAGGAACTAACCTGTCCTCGGATGTGTAAGACTGTTAGGCTGAAAATAACACAACACTACTCAGAAAAATAAACAGGGGCTCTAGCCTCCTGGTGATCTGAAGACACATGGTAACAATCCTCCCCTCCCCTCCCCCCCAGCCATCCCTGTCAAATTCCAGCAGGCTTTCCTAAAGATCCACAGGCTACGTTCGTGGGTTATAAATAAATGGAAAGAGAAAAACAAAACAAAAAGCTGGGCGGTGGTGGGGCACGCCTTCAACCCCAGCACTCAGGAGCAGAGACAGGCAGATCTCTGTCAGTTGAGGCCAGCCTGGTCTACAGAGATAGTTCCAGGACAGTCAGGGCTGCATGGAGAAACCTTGTCTCATAAAACCAAAATAAAATAATAATAATAATACATAAATAACAAATAGATGATAGATAATAGAGATAGATGATAGATAAACAGATGATAGATAGAGGATAGATAGATGATAGATAGATAGATAGATAGATAGATAGATAGATGATAGATAGATGACAGATATATAGATAGATACATAGATAAATAGACAGATGGAAAGGGGTCTCGGCCGGCAAATGCTCTCAAAGAAGAGAAGTGACTTTCTTAGCCTGCCTGGTCTCACCTCACCCTCAGCTATATGGGAGACAGCATGGGACTGGCCTCTGAACAGAACGCCAGCATGGAACAGAGCAAGAGCCCAGACGGGACCTCCGTAGGCACCTAGTCAGTTTCCAGTCAGGACTTTGTGTCTGCCGCTGACTGAAGGAGAGTTGTCAGTGGTGTTGGACATCTGATGATCCCCAGAGTGTGTGTGTGCGCATGCATGTGCGTGCATGTGTGTGTGTGTGTGTGCACGTGTGTGTGCGTGTGCTTGTGTGTGTGCGTGTGTATGTGTGTATATATGTGTGTGTGTGCACGCGCATGCATGGACACTGACTCTGCATTCAAGGACTGATTGAGAAGGGGCAGAAACAGATGTAAATCCCGGAAGAAAGAGTATCCAGAAGAAAACAGAGTGACACCGTTGCCATGGGGCAGCAAACATTTCTCAGCTAGGAGGTAAGCATGAACCAGTTACAAAAACTGAACATTCCTGCTCATCAAAGACTGGCCAGGCTGGGGAGGGAGTATGGGAGTAAACCCACTGGCCGATCTTGCTGAAGACCTGGGTTCAGTTCCCAGTACCCACACTGTGGTTCCTAATCATCTAGAACCCTAGTTCTAGGGGATAAGTCACCCTCCTTGGCCTCCACGGGCATTGCATACAGGTACACATATAAGCAAACCCTCATACACATGAAATAAGTAAAAAAAATTTAATAAGACTAATATATATAACACATATATTATATAACATATACATAACACACATACAACATATACATAAGACACACATAATATATATAACAATACACAACATACACACAACACACATACAGCATATATAGCACATATACAACGTATATAACACATATCTAACACATATAACATGCATGTAACGTATACAACACATATATAACGTGTGTGTTATATATAATTTCTTGTGAAATGGTTTTTCTGTGTAGCCCTGACTGGTCTGAAGCACACTCTGTACACCAGGCTGGCCTTGAACTCAGAGATCCTCCTGCTACCTACCTGACCTGGTGAATAGAGGGGCTGGAGAGATGGTTCAGAGGTTAAGAGCATTGGTTGCTCTTCCAGAGGACCCAGGTTCAATCCCCATCACCCACATCCATCTCTAACTCTGGTCCTAGGATATCCGACACCTTCCTCTGGTCTCCAAGCTGACAAAACACCCATACACATAAAATAAAAACAAAACAAACAGATATTCAGTTATGGTACCAATAAACCATAAAACCAGGCAGCACAGCATGACAGATAACCGTCAGGGTGCAGCGGTGGCGTGCGCACATGGGTCCGGACCAACAGTGTCCTCTTGGACTTCAGACCTGCTTGACAAGAGGAGAGTCGGGCCTGGGCCTGGAACTCTGACCATCTACTCAGTGCTAGTGAAAGCAATGAGGAGAGTTTGGAAGGGTTTGGACGGAGGGAAGGGAAGATGGAGATAATGTAATCTCGAAAATAAAAGCATTAAATAAAAAGGAAAAAAGAAAAGAAAGACGGTTGGACAGCTGGGTATGGAGTGCATGTCTGGAGTCTTCATGAAGGAAAGGCTAAGATGGGGAGTCTGATGTGAGTTCAAGGCCAGCCTGGGTTACACAGCAAGACACTGCAAACATTGTCCATAAAAATAAAAAGAAAAGACAGACAGACAAGCTAAGACTGGGAAGAGGCAGTCATTGGATTTGTACATCTGACAAAGGACTCATAATTTGATTATACAACGAACTCCTATAAGCTGGGCATGCTGGCATTTTCCTGTAATTTTAGCACTTGGGAGAAAGAGGCAGGCAGAGATCCGTGAGTTTGGGTCCAGCCAGAGCTACATCTTGAGACCCTGTCTCAAAATAAAATGTCAACAATGAGTATAGCCCGATAAAAATGGCAAAACACGTAAGCGCATGCTCGTGAGAGACCACACACATTATGTCCAGTGAGCCCATCAAAGTCACGGTCATCCAGGGTGTACAAAACAAAGCTACAGTGAGGAACATTCCATAACCAAAAGAGGACAACACAGAAGACAGTTGACGGCAAGGATGCTGGCAAGGAGCTGAGCAGCAGGGATGCTTGCCCGGCATGGTGGGACACAACGTCTTCAGAGTTCTTTACAAAACTGACCATATGTCAGTCTCTGACCCAAAGATATCACTCCCCGCCGTCCAACAGAAAGGAAATCACAGATCCACAAAGGACTTCTGCGAGCTCTCAGCGGCTTTCTTCCTGGTGGCCCAGAGCTAACAGCTGTTGGCTGGAAAGGACCCACCTGGTGACATGGGGCTACAGAGGCAGACCGTGGGCACAGACACAGCCGAGTCACTAGGCTCTAAGACAGAATGAAGCATCCATACGCACAACACATGAAATTGTAAGTCATAAAGTAGGCACATAATGATATAACAACAGTAGTAACAGAACTGGGCGGCGTGGGGGCTACGTCTACAACCCCAGTCTACCTAGCTCCAGTTACTAAACCAACATGGACCCACGGACCACACATGCACCATAGCACATGTATGCATCCACACACATAAATAAATATTAAAAAAGAGGGAAAAAAGTCACTAGGACTGCTGTGGTGCACGCCTTTAATCCCAGCACTGAGGAGGCAGAGGCCTGAGGATCTCAGTGAGTTTGAGGCCAATCTGGTCTATGAAGAGAGTTCCAGGACAGCCAGGACTACACAGAGAAACTTTGTCTCAAAAACAAAACAAAAACCAACCAAACAAACAAAAACAACAGAAAATGTCAAGTACCCAAGAGGAAAAGGCTAATTTTAAAGACTGGTCCTAAAGGTCTAACAATAGATAACAGGGGCCCCTGAAGAAACAATGCAAAATTAAACAACAACAACAACAAAAAAAAAAACTTGAAGGTCTGGAGAGATGGTTCAAAAGTTAAGAGCATTGGCTGTTCTTCCGGAGGACCCAGGTTCTATTCTGAGCACCCACACAGCAGCTCACAGTTGTTTGTAATTCCAGTTCCAGGGGACCCAACACCCTCACACAGACACATACACACGCAAAACACCAACACACATAAAAATAAAAACAAATAAATCATTAAAAAATAAATAACTTGAAATGATATATTTAATAAGCATGGAGATGGAGAGACGGCTCAGGACTTGAGTTCAAATCCCTGTGCGTGTCTGTAACCCTAGCACTGGGGCAGGGGCTGGACAGAGGCAGGCTCCATGAGCATACTGTCCAGCCAGCCTGGCCAAAACTGAGCTTCTGGCTCGGGGAGACATCCTGACTCTAGGTGATAGGACAGCCATAGATGGAGGAAGACACTGACGCGATTGCTCTGGCCTTAGCGCTTGTTGGGCACGCCTCATACATCTAGCACAAAACAAGAGACATCAGAGAAGGTGAGGAGGAGGAGGAGGGGGGGGGGGAGGAGGAGGAGGAGGAGGAGGAGGAGGAGGAGGAGGAGGAGGAGGATAAAGAAGGGGGCTCGGGAGATGGCTTGGCAGATAAGAGCACTAACTGCTCCAGTAGAGAACCTGAGTTTGGTTCCCAGCATCCACAGGGAGGCTCCTGTCTATAACTACAGGCCCAGAGGATGCCCTCTTCTGGCCTCCACAGGTACTGCACACAC
The DNA here is from genome assembly GCF_014885135.2 of Alexandromys fortis. Classification (NCBI taxonomy): domain Eukaryota; kingdom Metazoa; phylum Chordata; class Mammalia; order Rodentia; family Cricetidae; genus Alexandromys; species Alexandromys fortis. The sequence goes on along the minus strand of NW_026068041.1, from coordinate 1,236,744 downwards.
ATTAGTGTGCAGACACACATGCAGGCAAAGCACTCAGATGCATAAAATGAACTAAAAATAGTTTTTGAAGAATTACATCTCAAGCCTGGGTAGATGGCCCAGTTGGTAAGGTGCCTGCTGCTTAATTATGAGGGCCTGAGCTTGGATACCCAGCACCCACATGAACATCTGGCATGTGATGCTCCTGTAATCCTACTACTGGGGGAGGCAGGCAGGTGGGTGGATCCCTGGGCTCACTGGCTAAACTGGTGCTCCAGGTGAGAGACTGTGCATCAGAAACTAAGGTGGAGGGAGACAGAAGTCACTGATGTTGACCTTTGGTCCACCCACGCACGAGCACACCTGGGCATTTGCATGCACACACACACACACACACACACACACACACACGGAAGATGTACATCACATAACAGAAAATAACCCAGACTGATCAATCTCAAAATGTATTCTAGAAAAAAAAATTATTAGATTTAAGAAAAGGAAAATGGGGATCACACATCTAAGCCAAAAAGAACAAGTGAAGACCTGGATAGTCAGACTTTTCTATAGCAGAGCTCAGAGTTCTGGGCTGCAAGAAAAACACTGAAGATACTCCAAGGAAAGGAAGAAAGGGAGAGAGGGAAAGAAATGGAGGGAGTGGGGTGGGAGCAAGAAAGGATGGGGGGAGACAAAGTGATCTTTTTACTATAACAAGAATAAATGCCACCAAGCAGCAAAACTCAGAGAACATTGTCCCGGGATCCTCTTCCTGTGGGAGCTGTTGAAGGACAGTCACACTGTCTGGTGGGTACTGCCAGGTCACAGCGGGAAGGTGAAGCAGAGACAGCTGGGGCAGGTGTGGCATGTTCTGATGACAGCCACAGCTCTCAGGGTGCTGGAGAGTGCACACAGTCCATTGCAACTGTTCTCCAGAACGGTACACGTGCGGCCAGCAATAGCTGCTCCAAGGCTGCTGTGTGCAATGTGGGATGCAGGACATTCTAATGCTTCATTCTGCACACGCCCAAGAAGAGGGACCCTTGATGGGGGATGATGGAGGCAGGGGTGTGACGGAGAAGCTGCTGGAACACTGTGGCTGAACTGGAAGCTCCAGGCATTTTATCCCAAGAGCAACGTGTATATGCACATAGATACACATACGTACATGCATGCAGATATGAGTGCGTGACTCTCCATGTGCTTATGTATAGCACAGGCCACTGAGAAAGGCCAGAATTAATGATGAGTTTTGGAGCATTCAATGCTCCCAGTGTCTAGATTATGATCTCAAAATACCACTTGCCACAAAACTTAAAAACAATATCAGAATAAAAAACATCAGGGCTGTGTGGAGAAACGGCCAAGTCCACTCTAAAGGAAGGAAGGAAGGAAGGAAGGAAGGAAGGAAGGAAGGAAGGAAGGAAGGAAGGGATGAGGACAGAGCACAGGAGCCAGCAAACGTCCAGGGTCCTCTCTACAGTGCACAGATGCTGGAGATCCAGACTTCCCTGGCTAAAGACCTTCCACAGAGACAGCTGTTGCTCAGGACCAAAATAGACACAGGGGCTGAAACCACTAACCTGCTCAAATTAGGGCTGGAGTGGTTAGTGCTTGCTGCTCTTGTTAGTGTTTGGCGAGTTTTGTGCCCAGAACCCACACGGGGTGACTCCCAAGCCCCTCTTAACTCCAGCTCCGAGGGACCTGATGCTGTTTTCTGACCTCCAAAGACACCTGAATACATGTGGCATACACACAGAAATACAAGTAAAAATAAATCCTTTTTAAAAAAATAAAATTAAAACTGGAGAGATGGCTCAACCTTTAAGAGCACACACTGCTCCTGCAGAGGGCTAGAGTTCAGTTCCCAGCACCCACACTGTGCAGCGCTCATGTGCCTGCACCACCACCATCAGGGAATCTGATGCCCTCTTCTGGCCTGCATGGGCAATTGCACTCACGTGCATATACCCTCTCTCAGACACATACTCATGCACATTAATAGCAACTGGGTTACCTTTAGGGGAAGATGGTGGAGAGTCAGTACTCATTGTCTTGAGAGCTGATGGGAGAGAAGGGCATTCTGCCCTTTACAATGTGAAGCATGTGGTAGGTAGCCACGGAGACAGAAATCATAACTCTATAAACATTGCAGTGGTTTGAATAGAAATGGCCCCCATAGACTCCTATGTTTGAATGCTTAGCCCATAGGGAGTGGCACTATTAGGAGGTACGGCCTTAATGGAGTAGGCATGGCTGTGTTGGAGGAAGTGTGTCACTATGGAGGCAGAGTTTGAGGTCTCTAATGTTCAAGCTACACCCAGTGTGGGACACATAGTTCCCTTCCTGTTGCCTGTGGATCAAGATGTAGACATCTCAGTTCCATCTCCAGCACCATGTCTGCCTACACGCCACCATGAAGATAATGGGTTAAACCTGTCTACAGGGCAGACGCCCCAATTAAATGTTTTCCTTTATGAGAGCTGCTATGGTCATGGTGTCTCTTCACAGTAACAGAAACCTTAACTAAGACAGACATATTTAGGTAACCATGCTTCCTCAGCCAACTGGCAGTGCCAGGGAACCCCATTCATAAGTGGGTCTACAGAGCAGGGTGCTCCCCAACAGAAGGACCCAGATCAAGTCTGGGGTGAAAGACCCAAGGCCAGAAAAATCCACCAGACTGAGCCAGGAACAAGGCAGAGACTCCCGGGAGTTGGGAGGTCAGACCAAGGGGCCCAGGTGCTCAGCAGCCAACAAAAAGAAAGGGTGCAAATTCAGGGAAGTCCGTTTTAAAAAAGACCTGAAGAAATGGCAGCCAGGACTACACAGAGAGACCCTGTCTTTACGAAGAAAGACCTCACATTCTAGGTCTTGGGATTGGATTTTGAGGGCAAACTGAAAAAGTGCCAGCTTATACGTTCACTGCTGTGGGGGCAGGGAGGGGAGGCTGTGGGTCTGGTGGCACACAGGAGGGGCTTCCAGTGCCCGGGTCTGGGGACAGACTGAGTTCTAGACCAGAAAGCGAATGATGACGCTGGACCGCATCATCTTATCATAGCGACATTCGCTGAATTTATCTTTAATTTTGCTATCTAAAAGTTTTGAAAGAGATTTAAGCCAGAGCCTGTCTCCTCTTTACTCAAAGAGCCAGAGATAGTGCCACTTCTGGAGAGCAGTGGCTGCCAATGGCCCCCATGGCCCTGCTACTGGCTCATCTCATCTTCCGCTGGCTCCTTGCTACTGTAGCCTGTGCTCCGGTCCCTGGGGGAACTTCCGCAGCTCCTCCAGGTCTTCCCCACCACCCCTTTCTCGGCATGGCTTTGCAATCCTCCCGAAAGCTCCCTGCCCTGTACCCCTTTTCTCCACTGCAAGGTCTGAGTTTACTGTGGAGCACATACGGTCCCTGGCTGTCCTTTTGGTCTTGCCTCGCTGTGGGAGGGCGAGATTTCTGTCTGTATCCCAGCCACCTCCAACAAACAGTGCCCAGGATCGTTAGGGAATGGAGAACCAAAGGGACAACCTGCTTGGTGTGGTTCTGGCTGGGGGCCCTACCCAGTTGTCACAGCCAAGATGTTGGTACCTGGAGAGGCAGCTCTCCTTACAGAGTGGGTCTGGGTGACACTTGTGCAGCCCAGGTGAACCACAGGGGCACAGAGAGCCAAGTTCTATAACCAAGGACAAGTCTAAGCATGTGCTGGGGACTTAGTGCTGTGCTACCAAGTGTCTGTGAAGTCCTGGCACCATAGTACCGTAGGCATTTTCCACTAGGAAAACTGGCCTCTGTGTCAAACAGAGCCCCAAAGGGTACCCTAACATTCAGGCCCCCACAAGTTAGAAACCAGGAACTGTCTGTCAAAATCCCCTTCTGAGTCTTCCCAGGCCGCTTCACCATCAGGATATGCCCACTTTCCACTCTGCCCGGCTTCCAGACTCTTGTCTGCTTCTGCCTGCCCCTGCGCCCTCTGGGAAGCTTCCCATCTCTCCTCCAATAGCACGCTCCACTCCCTTCCCATGGTTCAGTCTCCTTCCACATTGGGGGAAACCCTGCCTAGAGCCCACAGGACCTGGAGCTACAAAGAAAGAAGACCCCTGCCTCTGCTGGTTCTGTAGCCGAGAGGAGCAGGCATAGACAGATTAAAGTCTCATTAGCCCATAGACCAGCTCAAGAACCCAGGGCTCACCCTGCCAGGAAAATGGTTTCTTAAGACAAGGTCTCACACTATGCAGCTGGCTGTGACTTTGAATTTCTGGTCCCTCTGCCTCTGCTTCATAAGTGCTGGGGTTCTAGGTCTACACCACCATGCCCGTTTTATGGCGTGCTGGGATCAAACCCGGGTTTCACCTGTGCTAGGCAAGTACTCTACTCTAACCGAGCTCTAACCCCAGCCGTAGTAAACAGCTTCAATTTATTGATTCATTCTACCCCCACTAGGGAGTACTACCAGGAAATGTGATTATCTCCATTTTTTTTTTAAGGTAGGTAAATTGAGGTCCAGAGTCCAAGGGTACCAAAACCAGTAAGTGGTGGAGCCGGGCTCTGAGCCTGAACTAGCTTCCTGCGTTCACTCTCATGTACTAGGAGCAAACAGAAGCATCTGTTGGTGCCAGGAAGAAAGGGTGCACGGAACCTGCTGGGGGAAGGGGCACCTGTCCCAGACTGCAGGGCTGGGACTCGGGAGTGGACGGCTGCTGGGTGTGTCAGGCCTGAGGTCTTTGCCAAGGCACTTGGATTCGCTCTCCAAGACTATGGAGCGGCACGTTCAGATCCCCATGGCTGCTACAGGGAGCTGGGAGGGGGAGCCGTGGTGGGGAAGGGCTATGTGAGCTGGGAGGGGGAGCGTGGTGGGGAAGGGCTATGTCCTGGGCCTGGTGCTGCAGGCCTTTCTCTTCTCAGCTCCTCCACTCATTCTGGAACAGGGGGCAGTGCCCCTTAGACCCTGAGACTCAGCTCCTCGAAAAAATGGGACAGAAAAGGCGGTGGCAGCTGATTTGCTGAGGCTCCCCCAGGCCAACTTGCCTTCATACTGTCAAGGGCCAGCGGAGTCTAAGAAGGGAACCCTAGTCGGAGTTCTGAGAGCGGGCCGGTGCTCTCTCTCTCTGGTATAGGCATGTGTGGGATTGTATGTGTCCATATGTGGGGGGCACATGTGCATGAATGAGAAAGCTAGAGAGTAGCAGGCAGTCACTTCCTCCATGGCCACCTTAGCTTTTTTCAAGAAAGGGTTTCTCACTTATTTACAGCTCACCGACTCACAGACTATCTGTCTGGTCAGCGAGTCCCAGGATCTTCGTCCCCGCACTGAGATTACAGGCATGCCTGGACTTTTACAAGGTGCTAGGGCCTGACCCAAGGCCCTCAGGCTTGCACAGCAAGCATTTTACCACTCGCGCCTATCCCCTCAGCCTCTGGGCCTCATTCTTGAGCTGACGCCCATCTGCTCCAGCGATGCTGGCCCTGGGGCCTGATACTCACCACCACCTCCAGGTCTGAGTTCAAGTGCCGCTGAGCGTCCGACATCTGAACCAAGATCTCACCTGGAGGCAAGAGGGGCTGTCTTTAGTGTGGAGAGCCTGCTCTATCTGCCTTCCTTGTGCCAGAAGCCAGTCAGAACACTTCTGGCTGGACTGGGGACCAAAGTCCAAGGATTTCACACATGGATCTGTCTCAAGACTTGGTAACTCTGATCTACAGGGAGGGTAAGGGAAGAAGTGGGGTGCAAACATGAGAGGTGGGACTCCCAGCATTGGCCACAGGCCTGTGCTGAGGTGGGGGCTTCTAGGAAGGCTCATGTGCAGAAGGAAGCCCTAATGAACCCCAGAGCATGGGCCACATGCGCCCTAGACCTGAGGAGACAATAAGAACACAGGCAAGCCAGGCCAGCACGCCTTTAATCCCAGCACTCGGGAGGCAGAGGCAGGCGCATCTCTAGGTCAGCCTGGTCTACAAAGCCAGGGCTACTCTGTCTGTTCAAACCTGTCTCAAAAAAACCAAAACAAACAAATAAAGCCATAGGGAAAGAGCTGGGCTGCGACAGTAGGCAGAGGCTGAGGGTGGAGGGTGAAGAGGACAGAACCTCACCCAGAATCTGTGATGTGGAGCTCTGCAGGGCCTGCTCCCCAATCTTCTGGATGGCGTTGAAATACACCTCAGCTGCCTCGGACAGAGCTGCAGGAGAGGTGAAAGGTCAGGCCAGTGCTCAGTCTGTGCTCCTGATTGTGCAGGGGGACACTGAGATGTGGCAGGATGGGGGAAGGTACCCTTGGGTGAGGTGTCTGCGGCCGAGGAAGACCGTCCCCATGGGTCTTGTGGGAGGGCCGCAGGAACCTGTGTGCTCACGAAGGTGTGGGTAGTTGTACTGTAAAGCTAAGGGCAGGGAACCTAGTGAGGAGTGGGCTGTGTGGAAAGCGTCTCGGAGTGTGTGGGACACGGGTGGGTTGTGGGACCTAGGGCTGAGGGTGAGCCCAGCACTTAGGAAGGAGTGCTAAGCTGTGGGCTGCTGTCCCAGTGATGGCAGGGGCTGAGCGCCAGAGCAGACACTCACCGTGGAAAGCACGGAGGTAGTTGTTGCCCAGGTACACCAGGTTCTCCAGTGCAGGGTTAAACTGCTCCATGATGCTCTGGACCAGGGGGAAAGGATGCAGGCCATGGTGGAAAGAAATAGATGGACAGAGGCACCTAGCCCTGTGAAGTCCGCCTTGACCTCTGAGGTCACCAGAATCCTGGCTCCCTCCTACAGAGTCTCAGAGGCATCTTTGGGGAGCCAGACCCAAGCCAGGAGCCCCTGGCAGAGAGCTTCTGCCACACACCTGCCCCTGAGAGGCTTGCTCCCTCCTGACATGAAGAACCTCAGAGTTGTCTTGGTCTCACTGGCTGAATGAAGCCCAGCAATCTGCTGCCACCAGAATAGATTCTGGTGGCACAGTGCAGCCTGTCCTGTGCCCAGGCCTCACCAGAATAGATTCCTGGGGCTGCTGACATCACCCCGCATACTGCCATGTGCAAAGAGACCCCTGGGGTCCACAGTGTGGTTGGGTCACCACCCTGGGCTGTGGCCAGCTGGAGAACACTGGACAGTGAAGGCAATCCTGACACTTCCAATTTAGGTCCTGACTCCAATCCCGGCAGTGCTTCCTCTTCCCTTGCTGACCTTAAACAAGCGTTTAACCTCTGTAGGCTCGGTTTCTCATCTATCCAATAGGCTGGCTACTTGCTGCCTCCCAGGTGAGGCTGTGCAAGGCATGCATGGGGAAGGGTGCTGCATACAATTCCCAAAGACGCCCCTCTACTCCCACACCTGGGTCTCCCTCTGTCCTGGAGCCAACCTGGCCGCTACATGCTGGCCATGGCCCATGAGCTCACCTTGTAGATGGCCATAGTGGACCTGTAGAACTGGTCCATTTCAGGGGCCATGGAAGGTGGCGCTGGAACTGAGGAGGCCGGTGGATCTCGCAGGGCTGGGAGTGCTGGGGTAAGTCTCCACAGGTCCCCAGTGCTCTGCTTCTCAGGCAGCAGGCCGCGAGGAAGCTGTGGAGCGGGGCCTGCAGATGGAGTCCTGTCTGGAAGGGGGTGGCTGCTTAATTATTCACCAGCCAGGGGGTGTCAATGCGATCTGGGGCGTAACCAGACCCTGTGGGGAAGGCATCCTATGACGCAGGCGGGCTCCTGTGACCGGCCCTTCAATTATTTACCATCTGGGCGTGTACTGGTGGGCATGCGTGGATGAGCCACTTTCCCAGGTCACCTCCTACTCAAGGCCCTGTGCCTGGGAGCCCCCAGTCCTTCCTCAGTCCTTATATAGCCCTGCCCACCCTCTAGGTCTGGACATGTACCTTCCTGCTGGAGCAAGCTGGCGCATCCTGGAGCTAAACCCACGTGGAAGACTTACTGCTCTGACAGGCCTCATCTCTGCTTGGGACCCGACGCCTTGAGGGGGACCCTGACCACTTAGCACCCCTGCCCCCAGTGCTGGGGATGGAACCCAAGGCCTCATATATGCCGGGCAAGTACTTCACCTCTGAGTTTCCTCCCCAGCCCTAATTCCCCGCCTCCTAATGTCAGAGCAAGGATGACATGAACCCGAGTCCCACAGAGCTGGGGCAGAGTGCAGCCCTCTTCTCTCACTACCCAGGATGTGGGCAGACCTTCTGCCCTTGCCACGCCTCAAATGAGGTTCCCATAAGCTTCCCTGGGCTGATGGGTTGGGCACTAACTGCCCACTCCATTGTCAGTTAGATCAGGGCCAGAGAAGAGGGTGTCCCGGTCGTGTCTGAGGAAGCGGGGTTGGGACGCAGTACCCTACTACAGCACACACTACACAGGTGAACTTGATACTAAACCCGTTTATTTCACAGTTGAGGTGGCCTTGAACCCCTGCCCACTCTCCTTCCAGAGAAGAGTGTGTGCACAGAATTGACCTTTGGGAGCTGGCAGGGCTCTTAAGGTGGGGTGGTTGCAGGGGTGGGGTGGCTGGCAGGTGTAGAGGGGCAAAGTCAAATGGGGTTGGATTTCAATAGCCTGGATTTCACCTGATGATGGGGTGGAACCCCATTTCTCTAGTCCCTGACTTCAGGAAGAGGGAGGAAGGGGTGGGCTGCCGTGGCCAGGGAACCTGGGAGAACTCTCTGGTCACACTGGGCACCTTAGTGTTGCTCTCACTGAGATGTAGGGAAGTTGAGGGAGCCAGCTGTCCTTCACAGTTTGGTAAGAGGGCTGAGGGGACTCTGGGCTTTCAGCCTGGAGTGGCAAAGTGCAGGTGGGTCAGGAGAGGTGCCTTGTGGGGAACTGTTTGCGCTGAGCCCCAGTCCTCAGGTGGACACGGAGCTGCCTGGCCCAGCTTGGTCCTCAGTGTGTTGGGTGACCTGGCCCACCCCTGCCAGCAGGGCCCGGGGGCTCAGGGTGACAGCAACAGCTGGACAAGCTTCTGGAACTCCTCCCGGTGCTCATGGATGTAGACCTCCGTCTCCCAGAGGGCATTGACCAGCACCGCATCATTGACCTCATCCAACATGATGTCTGCGCCTAGCTGGGGGTTCAGCCTGTTGGGAGAAAGGAGAGGGTCACCCAGCATGCCCAGCCTGGGTGGGGACAAGAACTTGGGCTGGGGAGGGGCTGGGGAACAGAGCACTGCCCTGAAGCTGGGAGAGACCAGATCAAGGGCTGGCAGTTATGTGTGTCAGTGAGTCTCATCACGTGATGGTGGGCAAGGACCTCTGTTGGCGACATGGGGGTGGGTGGGGCTCGCCAGGCCTGAGTGGAGTCAGGCCAGACCCGAAGCTTACCTGAAGTACTGGATGCCAACCATCTCGCACCAGGCCCGGGCCCGGTCCACTGCCCGACCGTCTGGATCTGTACACTGAGGAAAACAGGCCCCATAAGCCCGAGCCACAGCACCCTGCTACCCACCCTCCGAGATCCCTGGGTTCTAGTCATTCATCAGCAGAGTGATCTGAACAGGTCCACTTCTCTGGGCCTCGGTGACTGGCCTAACTGTGTGGAATCCGTTCAGGACCTCTGAGTGGCAGTGAGGGCGGTGACAAAGGGCCCCCCATCCCCTCCCTGTGCATCTGGTCTTCCACACAGCTGCGTACAGACAGAGAGCTGCAGTCAAAGGACATGTGAAACCCCGGTGGGACCTGGTCAGGCTGTCCCCCAGAGCCAGCTGGCAGGGACGGACATGGCAGTGTGTGCGGGCATTGGCAGAGGTGGACCCTGAGGGAAAGGGTCTGGGGAAGAAAACCGACTCACACAGTCCACCACCATCTTGCCCAGTTCCTTGGCTCCAAATACAGTCTTGGCCAGTTCCCAGGGGTTGCTGGGGCGGAAGACATCTACACAGGTTACAGGCACTTGAGGGGACCTTCCTGTCCCCAGAGAGACAACTATGGAGAGCTTCTTCACCTTGTTGCCCTGGCCCTGTGGTAAGGAGGACAAAGGTAGTAAGGAAACTTCCACAGGCCAGAGAGAGGCCAAGGCTGGGTACAAGGCTGTGAGGGGCAGAGACAAGGCTGTGAACAGGAGTAGGCCCAGATTCGAATCCTGAACAGCCCTACAGCTCTCCCCGGGACAGTTGGTGTGAGCATGACGGCCACACCTTCAGGACAGAAGAGGCCTGCGGGGCACGTGGTGGGGAGTGGGTGCTGAGGCTCTGACTAGAGGCGGCCTTGTACTTGCTCAACCAGCTCTGCTGCCAGTTTGCTGGGTGACCTTGATGGAACTCCTTCCCACTCAGGGACCCCAGCTCCTCATCCTTAATAGACCCTGACTTCGACTGGACAAATCGGAGACTGAACTCCTTGAGGAACCCGTCTCTGCCAAGGGTGCATCTCAGTGCTCCAGGGCTGTACTGGACTTCGGTGCCTCTGCAGCACCGCACAGCGATGGCATCCCAAGTGCCCAGGGCACTCACACAGGCACTGCTACTAGTGGAAGTGAGGAATGGGGCAGGGCCAGCTCCCCACAGCGCTGCTCCACTTCTCCTGGCGCACAGGCCTTGTTACCCTGCTCTCACGACTTGGTTGGGGGCCACTGCCTGCCCTTGGCTCATTGCCTCAGGACAGGTTCCACGCTCAGGAGCCCTGCCCAGACCTCAGTTCTCCCACACAGGCCCCCTCCTCCTCCTGCCTTCGACACATACAGGAGAGTCTCCTGTTTATGGCGTCTCTAAGCAGGATGTAAGTTCTGCAAGGCAAGAGCGTGCCCAGCCGGGTAGCACCAGGCGAGCCGCTGTACACTGCCCTCCCCACTCCCAGCAGGTGCTCCCAGCAGGTGTGAGCCCTGACCACAGCCTTCGCTGCACTCAGCGTGGATGGGGCCTCAGAAGTCTCCTACCGCGGACAGTACCCATCAGAGAGGCCCAGTGAGAGATATGACTGTTGCTGAAGGTTGTAAACGGGCAAAGACGTGTCAAAGCGGCCTGTTCTCATCAGCGGTGTATGGTGATGCCCTCACCTTGCGGATCATGTCTTGATTGTACTCATGGATTTCAGTCATAGCATCTAGCGTGGGGTTGTTGGCCAGCAGCCCACCGTCCAGGAAGCGTCCGTTGGGCCGGAAGTAGGTTGGGGCTGCCCCACTGCTCCGGGCTGCCCGCCATACCAGCTGGTCTAGGGGTGGGAAAAGAGCGTGACTCAATGACATAAGACCTGTCCCTTCAGTACAGGAAGAGGGGAACTAGGAAGTCTTAGAAACAGGACCCATAAGGCCTTGCTGCTGGGTCTTGCCATCCCGATGAACGGTTGTTTGTCACTGTGGACTTCCCGGGGCCTCTTTGCTCCTAACAGCCTCCAGCAACAGCTGTCCTTAGCCAGCCAAGATGGCGATGTGGGTGGGAGGGCGTCCAGTGCCCCGTCTGTGACTCCCTACCCCCTTCCAGCCTCAGCTAGCTCTTCCCATGGACACAGCAAACAGTTGGCTCTGACCTGCAGGCTGAGTCGGTGGCTTCAGGTTAATGTTTTGGTTGAAGCGAGGTTCCCGAATGGCCTCTGGTGCATCGTAATTCCGGAATAGGTGGAGCTCCGCTGGCTGTCGGTCAGATAGTGTCCCCGTCAGCATCACCCTGTAGGAAGCAACAGAGGAGAGCTGGCCCTGCCGCCCATCAGCTCCTATCCAGGGTCATGCCCTGGACCCTGTTCGTAGTGGGCTTCTCCCTGGCATCTCCTGTGAACCTGGGGCGGATTCAGAGGGAATCTGGCCAATGGCGCCTGCCTTACTCACAGGTGTTTCACTCTATCCAATAAGCCCACTCTGGAAACTCACCCACCCCAGAAGGTCGCCAGGACAGCAGACAGGCTGCTCAGAACCAATGGCAGCATCTGTTTTAAAATAGATGACCAGGAATATCATTATCCATTGGCAAGCCAGCTGCCATAACGCTGCGACTCCTTACTCCAAGGGTGCCGGCCGAGTGCAGGGCCAATGAAGAACACCCAAGATGGGACTTACTGGGAGGCATGAATGCCAAGATAGAGGGGAGGTAAGGAAAAGCAAGGTTTGGGGCAGAGCCTTCAGCGTGCTGCCAGCGGTTTAAAAACAAGGCAACAGTGTAACTACTCAGCTGGGTAGAAGCCGGCACTGAAAGGCCGCTGAGAGCAGTCAGCAGGCTGCATGCTGGGGCTGGAGAGACAGCTCAGCAGTTAGGAGCACCTGCTGCTCTTTAAGAGGGCCTGAGTTCAGGGCCCAGAACCCACAGGACGGCTCGTGACCATCTATAACTTTAGGCCAGGGGATCTGAGGCTCTCTGTGGGCTCTGCAGGCACCACGCATGTATGTAGTCCACAGGCACACACGCAGGAAAAACATTCACACACATAAACTAACAATAGAAAGGAAGGTTCCTCCTAACCCTGGGACATAAAAAGCCCAGGCATAGGCTCTGGGAAACTAGGGTGTGTTCAGATCCTTGCAGAGGCCTGGTTCTGTGAGCTCCAGTCCCCTCCCTGGAGAGGACATTCATCCGGCCGCTCTCAGCACCACGGCAGCTAGCCACCCTGTGTACTCTGTCACAGAGTTGATCTAACTGCAATAGCAGCATACGTGTGTCAGTGAAGGACGGGACTTGAACCCGGTCCTCTGGAAGAACGGCCAGTGCTCTTCACCACTGAGTCATCTCTCCAGCCCGATTTTAGTCGTAAAAGCCTGAGAGGAGCTGACAACGGCTGGGTGGTTTAGCGTATCTCCTGCTTTTACAGAGGATCCAAGTTTGGTTCTCAGCAACTATGTCAGGAGGCTCGTAATCACCTGTAACTCCAGCGCCAGGGAATCCATGGCCTCTGAGGGCATCCACACCCATCCACATTCACAATGAAAAAAATAAATATTGCTTAAAAGGATGGGACCCCTGACAAGATGAATACACGAGGGCCAAAATCCACCAAAGGTCTAATGGGAGACTTTCCAGCCTGCCTGTGAACTCCTAGTTTGTGTCCACATCACTTGGGGAAAGTCAGAGTTCCCATGACAACCACCCAGTCAATGAAAGTGGCAGCGATGGTGGCAAGTCTGCATACCTGGGAGATGGCACAGAACCCTCTGCAGGGAGGGCCACTCTGAGTTTCAAAGAATCTGATTTTCACACTAAGAAGCAGGGCAGACAGGAAACATCCCAACAGGGAGGGGCACACAGGAGAGATCGCCATGAGAGCTGGGAACAGAGCTAAGTGACGGAAGACAGCCACTCAGTCAAGGCAGATTAGTGATGGCAAAGCACATGCACGGGCTGCAACGGACCACAGTGCTGCTGTGTGCAGAACAGCAAACAACAAATGCAGGCGTCCTAACATCTCTGTTGTCCTGCAATGCTGGGAGCACACTAAGCAAGCACTCTGTCACTGAGCAGGGACTGCAGAGCAAGCCTCGTGATATTTGGGGGGGACAGGAGATTACAGGTAATGACTTTGAAGACCAAAGAGTGCTTTTTTTTTTTTTGGTGGGGGATGCACACCCATATGTACATATACATGAACTTTTTTTTTTTTTTTAAATCAGCAGATAGGTTAAATAACCAAGCAACAGAGAGAATCAGTGGACTGGAAAATAGGTAAGAAACTAACCAGACTGCACCACAAAGAGATCAAATGGTAGAAGGTGGGCACAGTGGCACACACCTTTAGTGCCAGCACTTGGAAGGCAGAAGCAGGTGGATCTCTGTGAGTTTGAGGCCAGCCTGCCAGGAAAGCCAGAGTTATATAGTGAATCCTGTCTCAAAAGAAGAAAAAAGAAAAAAAGGGGAGAAAGAAGGTAGAAAATTTAAGAGAGGGCTGGCTGATTAGCTGGCTCAGCTGGCTGCAAGTCCCGACAACCTAAGACCAACCTGCTGGAAGGAAACAATCCTAAACTTGTCCTCTGACCTCTACGTTCACGTTCATTCTCTCTCTGTCTCTCTCTCTCTAAAATAAATGTTAAAAATTTAAAAAAGAAAATGCAAGAGAAGTTAAAAGATCTAGAGACAATAAGTATGCATTTAATACGAGCTTAACCTAATTTACAGAGGAAAAACACACAAGGAGAGAGACGGGCGGGAGGGTAATGAGCTAGCAGAGACAAAAGTTAATTAAAGTAATGAGCTGGGTGGTGGTGGCGCAAGCCTTTAATCCCAGCACTTGGGAGGCAGAGGCAGGAGGATTTCTGTGAGTTCAAGGCCAGCCTGCTCTACAAGAGCTAGTTCCAGGACAGGCTCCAAATCTATAGAGAAATCCTGTCTTGAAAAAAAAAATTGTTATTTGGGCTGGAGATATGGCTCAGAGGTTAAGAGCACTGACTCTCTTCCAGAGGTTCTGAGTTCAATTCCCAGCAACCACATGGTGGCTCACAACCACCTGTAATGATATCTGGTGCCCTCTTTTGGGGTGCCTGCATACATGGAGGTATACATAATAAAAAAAAAAACTTAAAAAAAAAGTTAAAGTGATGACTCAGGATTCCAAAACCTGAAAGATGCCAGGGCAAACCCTGGCAGAGCACACGAACATAACAGAAGAATCCACATCTGCAACATCTGCATCCTAACACGGAGCAGGCTAGCAACGGGCAGAATCTACACAGAGGAGACCAACTGCCTCCAAGGGAGACAACAGACGGCAACTATGTGCCAAATATTAGAGTCCCTAATTTCATAAACACTAATATACATAAAATACCACATAGGCCCTGAAAAACTAATCGTGGGGGGACTCCAGGGTTCCCCTCTCATACTTAGATAGGTTTTCAAACTTGAACAGTGAACTTCAGAACTGAATCTACTACACATCTCAGTTAAGATGACAGAAACTGTGAGAAACACCGTGGAGGACAGGGTAATTTCAGGTTACAGCTCTCGGGGAAGCTAGGCACGGCTTGCTGACTTGCTCAGCCTGCTTTCTCATCCAACTGAGTGCCACCTTCCACAGTGGACTGTGCCCCTTCGTATCAGTCATTAATCTAGACAATAGCTCACAGCCAAAGCCATACAACTAGAGCCTGTCTCAAAAAGCTAAAAAGAAAGAAGGAAGAAACAACCCTCCTGCTGGAAAAAAACAACCCTAAGCTGCTGGGCCTTGCTCACGCTCCCTTTCCTCCCTCCTCTCTTGCTCCTAGTCACTCAGCAGGTTGACAGACACCGTCCAATGGCCTGTCTGTGCTAGAGGCCAGGGCTGCAGAGACCAAGGCTGCCATGTTCCTGCCTTTTTAAGCTCATAGCCTGGCCAAGGATATGGGCCTTGCTGCAGGCCTGTCTTCAGAGCCGTGGCACACTGCAGGCTCTTCTGGGGCCTCTTTAGCAGCTTCCCTGCCTGCTGTTTAGTTTACTTCTCTTCCAGCTGCCCTGGGGTGGCCCTCCTCCTTCCCCTCCATGGGCACTGCCGAGCTGGTCCAGCAAAGATGCCACGTGACGGGTCAGGGAACAAGCACGGTCTAGTGTGACAATATCCCACGAAAGGTTAAGGAGTTCATTACGTCTGCCAAAGTGGTCCAGCTGGCTTGGAGGAAGCAGGCCCTGCTCTCTCCAGGAAGCTCCAGGCCACCCAGCTCTGACCCTCCCGGTCCCTCTCCTCTCCATTCATGCAGACAGTCTCCCCATGTTCTCAGGGGTCTCTCATCTAGATGGGATGAAGTGCTGGCCTGTTCCCCAGATTTGGGCAGGTGGGGAACATGGCTTACTTGGGTTTTTTGACATCTGTCATCTTGGTATGTTCTCCAAACTCCCGTTTCAGGAACTCTTCCAGGGGCCCAGACTCATAGGGCCGTGAGCCCCGAAACACCTCGTCCTTCATTCGGAAGTACACACCACGCATATAGGCCATGGACTTACCTAGAAAGAAAACATGAGGAGTTGGAGACCCTAGGGTGATGTGCAGGCCCCTGTGGGATGACAGCATGCTAAGCAGCTGCAAGCTTCAGGAAGCATGGGCAGGCGCTGGCAGGAGGTGGTGAAGGAGGAAATCTGTCAACATGAACTTCTAGGCCCTTCTATAAAACCTGGCCATACAAGCAGAAAGCCCCTTACAGGGCTCGCTACTTAAATCTGTATTACTAAAAAGAGCCTCGAGGATACAAAATGGCACAGAAGTTAGTCCCATTTCCCTGTCACAGTGAAAGAGGAACAGGCTGTCTTCTGAGTCTGTGGGCCAGACAGGCTATGGGGGAGGAGGTGCCCAGGCATCTCACAAGCTCCTTAGAGCCCAGGGTGTGCAAGCAGAGGGGCCCGCTGAAGCAGGACTGTGCCTGTCTGAGGCTAACTGGGCACTTCTCACTCCAGCCTCAGGTCTTCCCATCTGAGGCTGGGCTGGGACCTCTGCCTGTTCTGCAGGAAGACGCCATGCACTATGGGTAGAGCAGGTTCTGAGGTAGCTCTCCTCTCACAGGCCAGGAGGGACTCGGGAGAGCTGGGCTGACTCCTTGAAGACAGCCCTGGTTCTGGTCTGATTGCAGCGTGACATCATGGTTATCAGAGTCCCTCTGCGCTCACCCCACAGAGCCAGGGTGACAATCATCTCCTGAATGAAGCATCTGCGGATAGATCGCTGCTGATGGCCGAGCCCCCGCAGCTCCAAACAGAGCCCCGCAGGGAATGGCCCCTGACAGCTCCCTGGGATGGGTATACCCATATTCCCGAAAGTCCCTAGATTGACCCCATGGCCTCACCCCAGTGCCCAGCAGATGCCCAGGTGCCTGTATTGCTGTCTCACCAGGAGCCTCCTGAAGCCAGGACTCAAGCTCAATCACTCCCCAGAGGAGACAGATGCCAGGCCACTTGAATGGCAATGCTGCTGGCCCTATGTGGCAAACTCCAGCTAACCAAATGTCTGTACTTCTGCAAACCTAGATCAAAGGAGGCAGGCTAGTGGCCTGGGGGTGATGGACTGAGAGTCTAGGGGATACTCTGGCCTGGGTACTCCCACGGTTGTGCCATGTGCCTCTTCCCAGCCAGAGTTTTGACTGTCTAAACAGCCCAGGACTCTGGCATCCTGCAACTCACTCATTACCCCAGAAATGCCCACTCCATCAAAGGCTTTTGAACTGGCAGAAGCTGGCAGGTTCTATGGTTTCTGGCTTGCAGGAGTGTGGAGGTGGTTGAAGACCACCAAGACATAATACCCTCCTAAACTAGCTCTGTACCCCAACCTATGAGGGCAGATGGCCCACCTGCCCATCCCACCATACCCCAAAGGCTATGCTCACTGTGCAGAATGGCCAGGGCCAGGATGCCCCCGGTGCTGGTTCCTGCCACCCAGTCGAAGAGGTCCTTGGTGGCCACACCTGAGGCCTTCTCGATGGCAATGAGGAGCTGGGTGATGATCAGGCCTTTCACGCCCCCTCCATCCAGGCAGAGCAGGTGATCATGGCTGCAGTGAGGAGAGCAGTGGGCCAAGAGGGTCTCATGATGGCACGCTCGGATCTGTGCCCTGAGCTTCTGCATAGCAGGGGCCACGTGAACAAAGCAACAGAGCCTGGGAGCCCACTTGTTATTGGGTATGGAACCAGGGGGGAAGGGAAGAAGCAAATGTTTCAGGTGCACACAGGGCAAAGAAGGGTGGGGAACACGGTGGAGGCCAGGGCAGAGATGGGGTGAGGAGTGGGGTGGGGAGCGTGGTGGGGAGCAGGGTCATGGCTCTGTGACCCTGTACAGAAGTGATTCAGGTCAGCTACAGGCATGACCCAATGTCTGTTGGAAATAAACAGGGAGGCGGAAGAAGGGTTGGTTCTCTCCAGCAGGGTCAGGTGTGTGTGTGTAAAGAGGATCAGGGAAGTGGAGGGGAGGGGGGGAGGAAGCTCTATGCTGGGACCTGGGAAAAGGAGGCAGAATTAGCTCACTTCACTGACCCAAGCCCCTCTGAGGAGGTACCCTGCTGTCTTTATTATTATCTTGGAAAGAGGGTCAGAGGTGAAGAGAACAGCATGAAGTCACATGCTTGGCTTCTGAGTCACACACTGTAGCAGGCTTATCCATCCCGCAGCCTGTGAGCTGCATGTGGCCGAGGACAGCTATGGATGCAATCAGAAACTGACTTAAAGCATAAGGTGTGTGTGTGTGTGTGTGTGTGTGTGTGTGTGAGAGAGAGAGAGAGAGAGAGAGAGAGAGAGAGAGAGACAGAGACAGAGAGAGAGAGACAGAGAGAGACAGAATGGATGTGTGTCAAGAGAGTATGTGTGTGTGATTTTGTTATTATAACACAATCACACGGTTCTTGCTTGTGAACTCTGTAGGTGACAATGTCATGTCTCAGTGTTAAAAGGTTGTACATTCCTGCTCAGCCCAACCTAGTCCCAAAGAGGGCAGAAAATGCAAGGTGCTAGGGCTTCACAGCCATGCCCTAGGGGCTCTGGTCAGGAGCTCTCCCTCTTCCCGCGGGTACAGCTGCTCTGCCTGGGCCTCGACCGAGGCTTGTGCATATGTGCAAGCCTATGAAATGGTTTGTGACTGCAGGAGGCACCATGGAAGCAAGGGTCAGGAACGGGGTAGGTGTATTTCCAGGGCGTATGGAAGCATATGCAAGCAGTGGCCAAGGAAATGAGGGGCGGGTTGTGCCCCAGGAGGTTCACACCTCCAAGCAAGACTTCCAGGCCACAGGAGCAAAAGTTGTGGCTGATGAAGGAGGGTAAGTTCTCTGCAAGCACACAGTATGTGCTCCTGAGAGGACAGGAACCCCAGGAACCCTGGAAGGCCTGAGTGGGGACACCCACTCTGACTCACCTCTCAGGGGCTCACACTAGGCATCTATTAAGCCAGACGACTATTCCTCCAGGAAGGCGCCCAGCAGCAGTGGGATAAAGACTGGACAACGGTACAGGGCAACAAAGGGAGGTTGTAGAAATGGCCAGTCCCTGTCCTGGCCACTGAATGTGCTGGCCAGTTTTCACCAGGGCTGTGCACCAAGACCAAGATTTGGAAGTATTCAATGTTGGTGGGGCACTAGGAATTAGGATATCTACAAGGATGTTAATACGAGGTTGGGAGTGGGTCCTGGCCCCTAGCACCAGAAGACACTTCTCTCCCAGTTCCCATAACTGGTCCACAGCTCAACACACATGTGCATATCTGCTGACTTCAGTTCTTTTCTCTAAGTTGGAGCACTGTGTCCAAAGCAGAAACAGATCAAGAGGCTTACCTATCTTTTCCAAAACTGTAAAATTTTCCAAGTACATATATACATATATATATACATACACGTGTGTGTAAGTACACACATATAGACATATATACCTATATGTACATATATACATGTGTGCAGATATATAGGCATATATATCTGTACATATACACATGCATATATGTGGACATAAACATACATGCACACATGAACACATATGCATGTGTATATGTAGACATATATCTAGACACATATACATGTATATGCATATATGTATATGTAT
>NW_026068041.1:1204687-1217319 GCF_014885135.2 Alexandromys fortis | reverse complement strand
ATATATCAGGATTTTCTCTTAATGCAGACAAGGATTGGTCCCAGAGTACAAGACCTACGGTTTGGGGGTGTCTCCTGGTAGATTTGATGACCATGACAGGATTCCAACCTCTATCTCTGACCCTTCTCCCAGGCCTACCGCCTACAACTCCAGGGCACACAACAGGGAAGCACTGGGTCTGAGGAGAGAGGAAGGCAGGTTGGGAGCTGGCAGCAGAGGGAAGCAGATGCAGGCATCTCTCCAGTAGGGGTTCAGGCAACCTTCTGCCCATAAACCATAAAGCCAAGGAAAAAGATGATGAGACCACACTGCATGAGCGCAAGCTGAGACCACACTGCTTTGCTGGGCTCCGGATGGGGCATCATCTGTCACTGATGAGCCGCCACAGGTCCAGACTTGTCTCTACCACGCCTGCGCAGCTAGGAGAGGGGTGAAGGCAGCAGGAGAAGTTCCACACATCAGCCTGTCCCTCGCTCTACTTACGTTCGCTTCTCATCCCGCATGGAGCTCAGGATGAACGCCGGCTTCCGGGCTCGGGAGATGGGCATGAGGTCCTGAAGCTCTGTGGGAACAGGGCAGGACACTCTGGAGCCAGCAGAGGGGTCTCTAGAGCAAACAGAACTGTGCCCCATTCTGCTGTACATCTCATGGCTAAGTTTCACCTGTGGCTGAACTCACACTCCACTGCCCCCACCGTCTGCCTCCTGCCCTAGGAGGGGCTCTCTGCCCCAGGATAAAGCTGTGCTCGATGCCACGGGCCTGCTAGGCAAGGGCAAGCTGGAAAGAGGAGGGAGCCTGCTGCTTTGGGGAGACTCTCCACCGGTCCAGCTAGCTCCCAGAAACTCCTGGAACCCCTCCTATCACCCTGAAGCTTGACCTCCCAGCTGTGTCCCAGGCTGATGTCCGAGCTGATGCTACCGACAGTCACCCATGCCTTGATGGCAGACCTTCAGTTTAGTCTTCCTCTGCGCACTAGCCCCAACACCAACCCTCTAGGTCACCCTGCGTGACGAGGTTGACAGCCACGGTGCAGTGAAGCTAGAGGCAGCAAGGTAGAGGTGGTTGCCAGCAGTGCCTCCCTTAGCAGGCACATGCCACAGAGCAGGCAAGGGACACATGCAGGAGACTGGCCAGCAAGACAGCAGATGGTGTCAGGGACAGGGTGTAGGGGCAGTGCCTACAAGCTAGGTGTGCAGCTTGAGAAGGGGAGTGGGGTGTAGAGCTCTAGCTACACTGGGGCAGGGCGGGCTCAGCGGTTTCTCTAGGCTTAGGCATTACCCATTCACCGCCGCACCCAGGCCCATCCAGCCTGGTTTGAGTGACTGCCTGCCTGTAAACGGAGAGAGAAAGATGGGGTGCTAGGGGTTTCAGGTTTTCTGCCCTCCAGAGCTCCAGGCCTGGCTAGGCTGGCAGGAGGGACTGGGCTTGGGGCTTCTACCTCCACGGTTTGAGAGCTTTGGCTGGGTAAGACTCAGTTCTGTTTAGGGATTCTCACTCCCAAACATTCTAGGTCCCTGTGTGGGCCAGAACACAGAAGGCCCTGAACAGGGTCCCCATCTACTCTGGGACGTCTCCAAGGGCATCAGTGGCTTCTTGGCCACTCCAAAAGCCTGAAGTAACTGAAGGAGCCAGCAGGGGGCACATCACGTCTCAAGCCAGACAGATTCAAACAATGTGAGCGCTGAAGCCAGGAGACCTAGCAGCACTCCTTACTACCCACCCTTCCCTCCCAGGGAACCAGAGGCAGTGATAGTGCCCACCTGAGAGGTGCCATGAGAAATGGCTACCCTAAGCCAATGTTCAGGGCATTTTCTCAGGAATGCTGGACCTGGTAGACCTCAGGGATGTGTGAGTCATTTGGTGGCCTACACTGGCTGATAAAGCTTGGCTCTCCTCCCTTCAACTACTTCCGCCCTGAAGCCATTATCCTTTTGGGAGCTGCTGGGATTCGAGGGCCCAGACAGAGCTGAGGAGCGGGGAGGGAAAGCAGTGGCCTACCTAGGCTGTTTAAGCTGATCTCTGGGGGCTGAGTTTTGTCCAGAGAGAAGAAGGGGTGAGGTGTTGTTGCAGAGCTCTGGTCCATGGGGACCCCCGGGATGAGTGGGAAACCGTGGTCGGCCCCCACAGTTCTCAGCAGACTCAAGAGCGCCTTCCTGGTAATCACTTGTCAGGGTTTGGGAAGGAGAGACGGCAGAGAGCAGACATGGTGTCAACTAGAAAGTGAGACCCCTTCTTTGCAAATAGTTTGTATCTAGCAGGTGACCTGGCTGTGTGGAGGAACTACCCTGACTAGCAAGCTGGCTGGTCTGCGGCATCAAAGCAGCCTTCTGGCACCAGGGAAGGGACTAAGGAGGACTGTGGGGTACGAGGGGATCAGAGTCATCCTAGTTACTGTGGGCATCCCCCCTCTCCAGCTATGATGCAAAGCAACTAATTCCATGGTCAGCAGTTCTCAGAGGGATGAGCCAGAGGAGACCAGGAAAGGATGCCACAGCTAGCACCTTTGCCTGCTTCCACCTTGGGCTCCTGCAGGGCAGCCTGCAGGGTTGGTTCTGAACCCAAGATTGAGCAAAACTGGAGAGGGGAGGAAGGGAAAGGAGGGAGGGGCCATCTAGGCTGTTTAAGCCGATGGTGGGGTTGAGCTCTCTGCTGGGAGAAGAGGTCAAACCATCTGGGCCACACCCACGCTGACCCCACACTCCTGCAAGCCCTCAGGAGGGTCTGTGAAGGGAAGCTGACTCCTACAACTCTGAAGCTGATCATGGTGGACAGGACAGCAATGCACATGCGAGTCTATGCATGCACCCAGCATATACAAAGTTTGGGCATATGTGGACATGCACTGCACATGCAATGACCCCATGCTTGCTTGCTCCGGCGCTGCACACCTAAGCCCATCCCACTGAGAGCCTGAACACCCTCACCGTGAGGTAAGGTCCATGCTCAGCAAGCCCTTGGTGGGCCTGCATTCCCTGTCTTTGGGGAAGGAGGCTCCCTTTGATCTGCATACACTCCTGGCCACTTGGCAGGGAACAGGGCCAGTCTGACACCTTACAGCTGGGACGTCCCTCCTCAGTCTCTATACCGCCACCTCCCCAGCTCTGATCCCAGGTGGCAGAGCACATACGTTTGCTGATCTTGGAGGCCATGAATGCAGGAGTCTCCCCAAAGTCATTTGGGGTGTCCACTTCTGCCCCAAATACAATGAGGGCTTTGACCATCTCCATGTTATCTTTCTGTTGGGGTGGAAGGTGAGAAGAATAAAGAGTCCATCAACTTGTTCACAAGTCCTCTCAGTGGCATGAAGAGACTCTGGGGGCTCCTGACATGACAAAGAATGCCTTCAGTGCACCCCTCAGTGAGGGCTTAAGAGGAAGAAAATGGAAGTTGTTTGGCTGGAAGTGTCACCTCAGCCCCTCACATCCTTATCCAAACAGTCTGGAATGTTTGAGTGGGGGGCTTCACCCCACCTCCTGGCACCCATTTTGAAATGTTGGGTGGAGAACTCCATTTCAAGCCTCGTCCCCTGGGAGTTGCCACAGTCCAGACCCCACCTCCAAGAAGGCCCACCAAACGGTGACCCCTCCCCAGAGAGGGTCAAGACCACTCCCACAGGCTATTTAAACTGTCCCCCAGAGACAGATGCGAGGTCTTCCTGGTTTTCCTTCCCCAGAGTACACTTGGGAGCCCAGGCATCCATTAAACCTGGGCTTCTAATTCGGTTGATTTGGTCTGATTTGGATTGCTGTGCCAGCAGTAAGAGAAGTGTTTGAAGAACACTGGAACAGCCGGGATCCTGGGTGGATGTGGATTACTAACTGGGCCTAAGGACAAGGACCCTGATGCCTCAGGCCCATGGGAAGCTCAAAGCCTTCCCAAGTTCAGTCTTCCTCTAGTTTGCGGAAGTTGACAGTGTGTGCAAAAACTAGCAACCACAGCTTCCTCCTCCCATATGAAGGCAACCTGAGCCCTTGCCCCCTCAGTGAGCCCACGGAGTCCAGCTAGCCCCTCCCCTTTGTGCTGCACACAATCAATGAGCAGCAGCGTCTG
Organism: Alexandromys fortis; assembly: GCF_014885135.2. Taxonomy (NCBI): domain Eukaryota; kingdom Metazoa; phylum Chordata; class Mammalia; order Rodentia; family Cricetidae; genus Alexandromys; species Alexandromys fortis. The sequence continues at coordinate 1,213,269 of NW_026068041.1, read as the reverse complement.
AGTCCTGTCACCCTGCAGCTGACCCAGCGGAGCCAGCGTAGTCCATCCCGCCCCAGCTTTTCTCTGTGCCATCTGTTCTTTCTTCTTTCCCGCATCACCCAGTCAAGGTTCAAGGACCAGCTGTGCAGGACCTGGCACAGAAAGATTCACCCCAGTTCTTCCTCACAGGAAGCAAGGTACCTGGGCTGACAACCCAGGACCCATGGTGTGGTTTGAACAAGAATGGCCTCCATAGCCAGGCGGTGGTAGCACACACCTTTAATCCCAGCACTTGGGAAGCAGAGACAGGCGAATCTCTGTGAGTTTGAGGCCAGTCTGGTCTATAGAATAAGTACCAGGACTGTGGCCGACTGCTTCCCTCAGTCCCATCTGAGACTAGACGGACAGCAGACAGGGCTGTTCCTGCCATGGGCTAAGCACGCTCACACTGCTGTCTCATCCCACTAGAGAAGCTTTAAGGCTGAAGTCTGTTTCCTAACAAATCAGTGGCTGCCACCAGGTACTCTGGGCCTTAGGAGGAAGCACGTCTGATGATGCAGCAGCCGAGGAAAGGAGGGGGTGAGCCAACACGGTGCCTCTATTGGTCCTCCCACACCCCCACCTCAGCTGGCAGAGCCAGCACAGGGAGGCCATGTGGCCACAGGCTCACCGATATGGCCAGGTGCAGTGGCGTGTTCCCATACTCTCCACGGGCACCTGCGTTGGCCCCGTAGGTCAGCAGCACCATGACACAGTCAAAGCGGTTGCGCATCACCGCCACATGCAGGGCTGTGTTTCCTGCGGTGCTTGCGCTGTCCACGTCACAGCCGCGCTTCAGCAGCATTCGGGCCATCTGGGGACACAGACCAGGTGGGCACTACTCAGGGGGCAGCCTCCTGAGCAGTCCTCCAGTGTAAGCAAAGGAAAGAAGCTCAGAGGCAGACTCTAGACCTGAGACCCCCACACACCGGGAGCTAGGAACTAGGTGACAAATAGGTGGTTCTAGAAGCTTCTTCTGGTCCTTTCCTGAAGCTACAAAGGGGTCTCTGGACCGGGTCCCACAGGGCAGACTCCCTAAGTCCTCCATGGGAGGTGTCCCAGGGGCCTTTGCATGGTATCCTGGCTCACTCTGAACTATGGGGAGGACAATGCTGAGCCTAAAGCCCCATTCACCCTTCCTGCAGCCTGAGCCTGGATCTGTCACTGCAGCTCCACCTGACATGGGACACAATTTCATGCCTCACAGATCTGGCACTGAAAAAAACACATCTGAACAAGCGGGTGTCCCACAAAGGTAGCAGCCCTGCCCTCTTGCCCGTCACATGCAAGTACAGCCTGGGGTGTTGGTGGCCGGCACGTGTTGCCAGGTTAGGCTACCTGGGCATCCTTTCAGGAGGGCAGAGTAACTGGGGCGCTTCGGGAGAGACCTCAGCTTGGGTGACCACAGGCTCTCTGTGTGAGCTGCTGTGCCCAGTGGCCATATCACCACTGCCCCCTTCTACATGTGAGGCGCCATTTTGCACACACTGCCTTGCTAACTTTCCAAGACCTCCGATGTCTTGGAAATCGAAATCGAAAAGGAATTAAGGCCACCAGCCGATGAGCAGCAGGACAGCAGTGGGACCTCAACTCTTGGCACCTCTGTCTTGTCACTAGGGGCCACTATAATCCTCTCAGTTGTCTCCTCGGGACCTGCCCAGCCCCTCATCCGCCGGCTCTGCCTACCTCGGCGTTCTTGGCCCAGTGGAGCGGGCTGGCTCCATAGCGAGGATCCTTGCTGTGGATCTGGTTGCTGTCCATGCTGATGATCATTTCAGCACACCTGGAAGAGAGAGGGGCAGTGAGGGCGCACTGCGCCAGCCATGACATGGGGCTGCAAAACAGCCAACCAACCGGCCTGACGATGACCTCCTAGATAGCATACCAAGGCAAATATAAACAAACACAACTATATTAAACTGAAAAACTGAAACACTGCAAAGGAAATAACCAACAAAATGAAAAGACAACCTATGTGCCAGGGTAAAAACTGAAAACTAAGGCCAAGTGTGGTTGGGATTACAAATGTAATTAATGTAACCCCAACATTCAGGATGCTGGGGCAGGAGGACTCCAAATTCCAGGCAAGGCTGGACTACACTGCAAAAAAGCGTGTGGGGGTGGGGCACAAAATGGTGCAGCGGCTAAAAGAGCTTACTGCTGTGCCTGAGGACCAGTTCATCCCCGGGCTGCACATGAACAGAGAGATAAATGCAAGACAAGCATAACAATAACTTTAAGAAGCAAGTCACAGCTGGGCGGTGGTGGCGCACGCCTTTAATCCTAACACTCAGGAGGTAGAGGCAGGTGGATCTCTGTGAGTTCGAGGCCAGCCTGGTCTACAAAAGCTAGTTCCAGGACAGGCTCCAAAGCTACATAGAGAAACCCTGTCTTGAAAAACTAAAAAGAAGAGGGAGGAGGAGGAGGAGAAGGAAGAAGAAGAAGAAGAAGAAGAAGAAGAAGAAGAAGAAGAAGAAGAAGAAGAAGAAGAAGAAGAAAGGAGGAAGCAGCAGCAACAACAGCAGCAGCAAGTCACAGGGCTGGACAGCTGGCTCAGAGCTGTGGCCTGGAATGTTACAGGCAGGTTACAGCAAGGTTGGCAAATCCCTGCCATGGTTTATCTGCTAATGGTGACATTCTTATTTTGGGGTTGGTTGGAAGCTAGTGATCTGCTAGTTCACCTGATGGATGGAGATGGGCATGAATAGCTGTTGGGGACTAAGGGATGTCCAAAATAGCATCAGGTGTGGTGACACATGACTAGAATCTCAGCACTTGGAAGGCAGAGGCAGGAGAATCAGGAATTCAAGGTCAGCCTGTTTTGGTTTTGGGTTGTTATGTTTTGTTTTATTTTGTTTTTAAGATTGACCAAGAGATCTTGGCTTTGGATCTCAGAATTCTATGCACAATCAAAACATTCTAATCCATTACACAGTCTTGTAGAATCTCCGACATGGGAATGGCTTTCCCTGCCTGGGAACTTCACTTTATAGACCCAAATAGACATTTCCCCAAAGAAGACATAAAAATGGTCTATGGCAACAGGTCTCTGGCAAGATGTTGAACCTCAATGACCACCAGGAAATGCAAATGAGAAACATTGAGATCCCATCTCTTGTCTGTGAGGGCAGCTATTATCAAAACGTAATCAGACCCAGTGCTGGTGAGGGCATAAGGAAGAGAGAGCACTCACACACCAAGCAGAGGAGAGGGAGCACTCTCACACTAAGCAGAGGAGAGGGAGCACTCTCACACTAAGCAGAGGAGAGGGAGCACTCTCACACTAAGCAGAAGATCTCCATCATGGAAACTCACAGAGATTAAACAATTCACTAATGGATGATGAGTAGGTCAATTAAAACAATCAGGGAAAAAAATCCTGGAACTACATGAAAACAAAAAAAACACAACACAAAACCACTGGGACACATTAAAAAGGCAGTCTAGGAGGGAAACTTATAATTCTGAGTGCCTACACTGAAAAATCAAAAAGAGCACTAATAAATGACTCAATGCTACAACTCAAGAATTTGAAAACACAAGAAGAAGCTAACTCCAAACCCAGGGGACAGCCAGAAACAATAAAAATTAGAGCAGAACCCAATGAAACAGAAACAAAGAGAACAAGACAAAGAGTCCCCACACTGCCTTCTAGGCACAAAGGTCGTCACTGGACTGTGACTCGGGATGCACCGAGGGCACCGAGGAGGCCCACACAGGCACAGGCAAGCATGTGTCATCTGGTGTCCATCAGGTCACACCTGTCCCTAGCCCACCTGTCTGCTTCCCACCTCTGCACTCCAGGACACTGGAGTTCAGTGCTGTGAGGAGAAGGCTCGAGTCTGGCCTGCTCCAGACAGGGCTCCTCTAATCCATTTCTCAAGGCCAGTGCTTAGCACAGGAGCCAGGGGGAAAACCAACTGACCCCAGATGTTGGTCTGGCTGGGCAGCATAGGGGAGTAAAGGCTCACGGTCAGAAACCCGGATGCATTAGCACAAAACTGTAAATGGTCTATTCTTTGCACAGCGGTTTCTCGACTTGGGTGTACAGCTACCACATTGTTGTGAAATATTATTTTAAGTGTGTGATTTTTGTTTATGCTGCAGTTGTTTAACTCTGTGATTCTTTGCCTGTCTAAAACACTTGATGGGCTAATAAAAAGCTGAACAGCCAATAGTGAGGCAGGAGAAAGGCCAGGCAGGGCTGGCAGGCAGAGAGAATAAAGAGGAGAAAACAGGAGAAAAAGAAAGAAGAGGGAAACGAAGGAGCAAGCTAGAACAAGGAGAGGAGGACCCAGGGGCCAGTCACAGAGTAAGAGTAAAATTAAGAAACACAGAAGAAACCAGAAAAGCCCAGAGGCAAAGGTAGTTGGGTTAATTTAAGAAAAGTGGACAAGAAACAAGCCAAGCTAAGGCTGGGCATAAATAAGTAAGAATAAGCCTCTGTGTGTGATTTATTTGGGAGCGAGGTGGCGGGCACCCCAAAAGAGTCCAAAGAGGAAAGGGTGGCGGGTGAAGAACAAAACCACCACCAACACCTAAGAGCACCAAGCGCTTTCTTGAGGCCAGCGCCCTTGGCTGAGGAGCCTTGAACCAGGGCCCCCGCCCTGGCCCTGCAGGGGTGGGGTCATGTGAGGGCGAGCCTTACCCCTTCTGGGAGAACTTCATGGCTGTGTGGATGGGGAAGCCGCCGGGTCCCATGATGTTGCAGCGGGCATTGCAGAGCAGCAGCACACGCACCATCTCCTGCTTGCCCATCTGGCAGGCCAGGTGCAGCGGGGTCAGCCCCTGCTTGTTCGCCTGGTTGAGGCCGGCCGAGGCGTTCTTCCCTAGGAGCTGACAGGACAACACAGGTAAGCTGCCTGCCATGCCTCCCTCTAGCACCCCAGGGACCATCGCCCTCCGGACACGGAAAGGACATTCAACTCCACGAGAATAAAGGGGAGCAACGGCATGAACAGCACTCGGGCAGATAAGAAAGCCTGACAATGAGGTTGGGGTGTGGGGCGGGAACCCGGCCTGACTGTGGCTCACGTGGACATTTCTGAAGAATGTTAACCCAGGTGTGGTAGCATGTGCCTGTAATCCTGGTACTGGGGAGACTGAGGCAGAAGACGAAGTTAAAAGCTACTCTAGACTACACAGTGAGTTCCAGGCCAGTCTGAGCTGCATGAGACTGGATAAAAAGAACAACCAAAAGAACCTTAAGTTTTCTAGGTGGAGCAATTCTTGCTGCCCACCAGATGTCCTTCTGTCCTGCTTAGTCTTGTCAATGTGACCCAGCCTAGAGTCCTGGGAGAGGAGACGCCTCGGCTGAGGAATGGTCCGGGTCACGTTACTGTGTGGGCGTATCTCTGAGGGACTGTCTTACTGATGCAGGAGAGCCCAGCCCACTGGGGTCTCCATCTTCAGGCAGGTGGTCTCACACCCAGCTAAGCCAAGCACGAGGAGCAAGTGAGGAGCCAGGGAGCAGCGGTGCTTCGTGGTTTCTGCTTCAGTCCTTGCTTGAGTCCCTGCCCCGACTTTCCTCCGTGACAGACTGTGATCTAGATGTGTAAGCCAAGTAAATTCTTTTCTCCCCTAAATTGGTTTTGGTCAGAGTACAGCAACAGAAAGGGAAGTGGGACTCCTTCAGTCCTGCAGGATATGTCTCTGCATGCAGGTATTGTGCTTTCAGTAAAAGAATTCAACATGACCTAGTGGTAGAATGCTCACCTGGCATGCATAAGGTTCTGAGTCCAATCCCTGGTACTGCCTCTTCCTGTCTACCCAAATCCTAAGGTACTTGAGTCTTTTGTATGGAATGGTTATTTTGCAAAGAGCCCACACATACCCTCCCATGTACTTTGTTATATGGGAGCCACTCTGTTGCCCAGGCTGGACTGGAACTGCACTGGCATCCTAGCTAGCTGGGATTAATTCTGCACGCCCCATAGGACTTGTGATCATCTCTAGATGACGTCTATAATCTAATACAATGTGAATACTAGATGACACTTCTTTGGTTTGGTTTTGTTCTGCTTTGCTTTTGCTTTCTCAAGACAGGGTTTCTCTATGTAACATCCCTGGCTGTCCTGAAACTCACTCTGCAGACCAGACTGGCCTCAAACCCACAGAGATCCGCCTAACTCTGCCTTCCGAGTGCTAGGATTAAAGGCGTGTGCCACCACTGTCCGGCTAGATGAACAGTTGTTTGTGCTGTGTCTTTAGGAAATAATGAAGAGGAAAAATTGCCCAAACACTGATGTAATTTTCCTTCAGAGATGAAGCCCACCAAAGACACCCAGAGTGTCTGTGCTAATGGGAAGTGGGAAGGATTTTGTCCTCTCACGAGGAGCTCAGTGCCCTCTCCCTGATGACAGTTATGACCACTGGGGACAGCTGTGACATGAGGAAGGCTGGGGACCCAGAAGTGGGGCAAGGAGCTGGCAACCTGGGGGAAGCTTAGGCCAGCCTGCCCTATCCTCAGGTTGGTGGCCCTCAGGGACCACATTTTTTGCTTCTACCAAACCTCAGTTTCCTGTATGAAGAAAAGACAACTCCAACCCAGGAGAGCATTTTGAGAATTGACTAGAACACATGATGCAGGCACAGCCAGCATCCGTCAGGGGTAGGTGCAATGCATGACCACTGGCCAAGCACACTGCTGTTCCTCCTCCAGCAATGGGCATGCCTTCTCTTGGACTGCACGAGACACAGATGTGTGTTTCTAGAACAATCCAGATGCCAAGCAGAGAGGACAGAACCTGCAGATGGACCTGCTCCTTCTAGACAATAAAACACGAGCTGAGTGTCTGCCTTTCCTTTCCACTTAACGGTGGCTTCTCAACAGCACCGCTCCATCTCCTGGTTAGACTATGGCTCAGCACGCAAGCACACTGGCTGCTCCTCTAGAGGGCAGAAGCTTGAATCCCAGCACCCACAGGGCAGCTCACAAGTGTCTGTGACTTCAGCCCCAGGAGATCTGTCACCCTCTTCTGGCCTCTAAGGCACTGGAAACATGGTGTGCACAGGCATACATGCAGGCGAAGCACCCATACACATAAAAATAATACATTAAAAAAAAACTTAAAACAGCTTCTGTTCTAGAACTTACAGAATCAACAGGAGTGTCTCTGGCACTAGCACCTTTAGGTGCTGGACAGTTCCCATAAACTAGGTTAAGTCTCAGTGTGCCTTGAGCAAGGGCTGACCTGATGCACCCAGCCCAGGGTCTGAGCTCCTGAGCTTCATGCCTGATTGGAGTTTCCATGAAGTTCAGCTCGCTGAGCTGGAGAAACTCCACGGCTAAAGGTATGTCTCCCTCTAAGCGTCATGGGGTGAAGGGTGAGAATGGGGGGAAGGATGAAGCCTCAGGGATTAAGGATGGCTGAGTGAGAAGCCTCAGAGTGACCCATGAATCTAAGGCCCCCAAGCAAGTTTCGGGTCCAAGGAGGTGCCTGGTTGTTTGGTCCCCTGCCCACCACCCAACACTCACCTGAAGCACCTGGGAATTGTCCCCCTGTACAGCATAATGGAAGGCGGTCTCTCCTTTGTTGTCGGTGACATCCATCTGGGCGTGGCAGTACTGTACCAACTCCACCAGGATCTCACTGTCACCCTTGCGGCAGGCCAGGTGTAGTGGGGTGCAGCCCTCCTCATTCTCTGTGCTATTGGCGCAGCTGTTGGGGGTGGGGTGGGCAGTGATAAGATGGGGACCAAAAGCAGGGATGCTAAGAAGCCCAAGTGCAGAAGCAGGATCCAGGCAAGATTTGGGGGTTCTGGGGCGACTCAAGCCCCAGCTCAGCCAGAGCCACTGTGTTGTGTCTGCTGAGCTGTGCCAGGCTGCAGTGCATTCTGCTCACCTGTGGGGAGATGTGCCCTTGGGCTATGCCAGCACGAGGGGGCAAGAGGATGACACAGAAAAGGGTCACATAACAGACACTTGTTGAGCCATTGTACTCCAGGAATTGTTGTGAGATGGGACACCAGGGTGCCCAAGGTCATGCATAAAAGCTGGAGAGCTCAGAGAGAGGTTTTGGTTTTGTTTTAGAAATAAGGTCTCACTATGTAGACCGGGCCAGCCTCGAACTCACAGAGATCTGTCTGCCTCTGCCCTCCAAGTGCTAAAGCTAAAGGCACACATTACCATGCCCAACTTGGTGAGGTTTCAGCTAGAACCCAGGCATTGAACAGAGAAGTATGGGGTGGCCAGGCAGTGACTTGCAAGGACATCCAAGGAGACTTCTTTAGGGAATCTGCAGATACAGCATTGACTAGATGGATATAAAAGAGGCCATCCAAGCTTCCAGGAGAACAGCGGGGCTTGGGAAGGAGACTATGGTCCGAGCCCCTATGCAGCCTTCTCCTATTGAATAGCCTGGTTCCAGAGCCTCTCTCTGAGGTGACTGAGTAGTTGAAAGAACTCAGTGTTTAGCCGGGCGATGTTGGCGCACGCCTTTAATCCCAGCACTCGGGAGGCAGAGGCAGGCGGATCTCTGTGAGTTCGAGACCAGCCTGGTCTACAGAGCTAGTTCCAGGACAGGCTCCAAAGCCACAGAGAAACCCTGTCTCGAAAAACCAAA
>NW_026068041.1:1158411-1202841 GCF_014885135.2 Alexandromys fortis | reverse complement strand
TTTTTTTTTTTTCTTTTTGGTTTTTCGAGACAGGGTTTTTTTTTTTTAATATTTATTTATTATGTATACAATATCCTTTCTGCATGTATGCCTGAAGGCCAGAAGAGAGCACCAGACCTCATTACAGATGGTTGTGAGCCACCACGTGGTTGCTGGGAATTGAACTCAGGAACTCTGGAAGAGCAGGCAATGCTCTTAACCTCTGAGTCATCTCTCCCACCCCCTCGAGACAGGGTTTCTCTGTAGCTTTTGAGCCTGTCCTGGAACTGACTCTTGTAGACCAGGCTGGCCTCAAACTCACAGAGATCTGCCTGCCTCTGCCTCCCGCGCGCCCAGTGAGCTCTTATGGGGAGGGCAACAACGTGAAGTACTCAGCAGCAAGAGGCAGCAACTGCTCTGCAGACAACACCAACACTCAGTGCACAGAAGAAGGAAAGCTGGGCTTCAGCCCTGGCAGGTTTTGCCCACCATGGCGGCGGCAGTGAGCCAGGTAGTCACACTTGGTTTTTCTTCACCTGCTCTGTTTAGAACAATGTCCAGCACAGAGGAGGGCGGGAAATTCAGTGTCATCCTAAGCTATGTGACAAGCTTGACGCCAGCCTGGGACACATGAGACATTGTCTGAAAAAGCCGAAGTTCAGCAGACTGGACAGTGTTGAAGAGAAAACTAGTGAGCAGGAGAAGAGTCCACAGAAAACAGGCAGAATCAAGTGTAGGGACAGAAAAGAATGGAGAAATACGGAAAAACGGAAGAGACACAAACCATCAGGAGGGGGCCGGATGCAGAGCAGAAGAAACAGTCTTATTTAAAAAGTTCTGTTGATTTCCTGTATCCTCCAAGTTCATCCCCATATAAAAACCAAAAAAACAAAACAAAACCAAAAAAAAAACCCAAAATGTAAAAATGTAAATGCCAAAGCTGGGTATGATTGCACTCACCTATAGTCCCAGCACTCAGAAGGCTGATGCAGGAGAGATTGTTGTTGAGTCTGAGAATCCTAGGCCTCAGAGTAAGTTTCACGGCTGCCTACACAACAGTCTGTGATCCTATTTCAAAACCCAAAATAAACTAAAAATAAGGCAGGCAAGGTGGCTCAGTGGGTAAAGGGGCTTGCTGCCAAGCCTGACGACCTAAGTTTGATGCCCAGGACTCCTCACAGGATTGACACAAGGAAGAAAGGGATTCCTGAAAGTTGTCTTCCCACACACAGGCAAAGAGGTCTTTTTTGGAAAAATATGTTATTAATTAATTTATTTATTTGTATGTATACACATATACATGTCAGCCAGAGAGTGAAACTCGGATTGTCAAGTTTGGTGGAAAGAACCTTTACCCATTGAGGCATCTCATTGTACCATAAATAAATCTTTTTAAAAACAAAACCCCATCGGTGGTAGTGTTTCACATCTTTAATCCCAGCACTCGGGCAGCAGAGGCTAGTGGATCTCAGTGAGTTTGTGACCAGCCTGGTCTACAGAGTGAGCTCCAGGACAGTCAGGACTGTTACACAGAGAAACCCTGTGTCAAAAACAAAAACAAAAATCCCAATCCACATCTACCACCATGTACAGGCTGTACACAGGGCTCCGAAGGGCTCTGGCATGCCCTTCACCAAGCCACCAGGATCTGTGTGACACTGCTCTTTGACCCGGTTGGCTCATTGCTTTATCACAATAAGCAACAGCAAAGCTGTCCCGGTGTCTTTACAGAGCCCTGAAGATACTGGAGGCTTCTATGTCTCTCTCAGGACCTGGCTGGCATGCCATGGGGAGCTGGGGCAACAGGGGAGATCCCTGGGCCCTGAATGAAGACACTTGTGAAGAGAAAAGTGCAGCCGAGCTGTCCAAGCAGGTGCTCTGCAGAGAAATGAGTCCTTGTCACTGAGCTCTGCTCAGACCGCAGATTTAGGCTAAATGAATCAGTACTGCTTGAGGCCAGTACATCCTGGGATGCTCTGTTACAGCAATAACTGGCACCGAGGCACTGTTCAACACAAGACAGCAGAACCTGATGTGTACACAAGCTGTAAGGAGGGGATTAACATGGCAGAGGATAACCACAGTGGGACAGCTGGCTTGTCAACACGGAAGTCAAGACAACACAAGGACAGCTCCACAGAGCCAAAAGAAAACAAATCCTGGGAGAAGACTACAGTAAACCCCCAACCAAACAAAGAACAATCCGAGGGGGCTGGAGAAACGGCTTAGCCTTTAAGAGTCACCCACCCTTGTAGGGTGGACCACAAGTGCCTGTAACTCCAGCTCTGAGAGAGTCTTGTTGTGGGATGTGCTGTTTGTGTTCTGACAAACAAAACTTGCCAGATCAATGGGCAGAGCTAGCCACTGGTTAACCATAGAGGCTGGGCGGTGGTGGCAGATGGCTTTAATCCCAGCACTCAGGGGGTGTAGACAGGAAGTGACAAGACGGGGTGCAGACAGGATCTCAACCCCTTTTGGATGCAGGAAGGGGACGGGTAGGAAACAATTAGAGGCTGCTCCCAGTTCTCTGATTTTTCAGGTTTTTACCCCATATCCGACTCGTTTTTATTGATTAAGATTAATTAGATTCACACTGCATCTGGTGTCCAACTTTTGCAGCACGAATTCCCAAAATAGCCGCTTTCCCACGGTTTTGCAGTCACCGGCACCCACCAGAGCTGCACGTGGCGGGAACTGCACCAGGCGGAGTCACTACACCACCAGCTAAGTCCCGCCCCCCCCTCCCTGAGAGTCTGGGGTTTTTTCTGTTGCAGCCTCTTTACAGCCAACACCACAGGTCAAACACCTGAGTCAGCAGCTTTCACGCATTCCCTCGTGCAGACACCTGGCTCTTTGGCTTCTTTCCCCCCATGGGTTGTGGGCTTTTCCTGGACCCCCTCCTCAGGCTGCTGATGCACAATCAGCCGCAGCTGTCCTCAGTCAAGCTGTTGACTGCCTGCGTTCCGTTCTCCACTCAGGCGGGCTACATTTCACCTCCATCATCAACAGATTTGGTGAGACAATTGGGAATTCTTAAAGGGGAGAATTAGATTTAAAAAAAAAAAAAAAGTTTTTTCCACGTTAAAAATGGGAAAAATGATTACGATGGAGGGAGTTAGGTTTCTGTGTGATTACACAATGAGTGCTTTAGAAATGGAACAATTAAATGAGGGATAATTAACTAAGACTGGACTTACATAATGTCCAATTATAAACACTATTGATTTGATTCTTCTTTTTTGTTTGTTTTTGTTTCTGTTTTGTATTCTTTGTTCTTTGAGACAGAGCTTCTCTGTGTAGTTTTGGGGCCTATCCTAGAACTAGTTCTGTAGACCAGGCTGGCCTCAGACTCAGAGACATGCCTCTGCCTCCTGATGTGAGTGCCAAGTTGGTTGGTATGAGTGCCAAGAAACAGGCCTTAGAAAAAGTTACTAAAGAAAATATGCCATTTTGTCTCTTAAGTTACAAGCCTTAAGAGATATTCAGATAAAGACAGGAATTTAAAGGAGAACCAAACTCAGCATTACATTTTAAGATTAGAGAGGAACAGCGCAAGGTTTTCAAACAATCAGCCTTAATTGATCCAGTTACCTTAGGGGAACTGCCAAATGACAGGTATCCCCAAGGCTATGTAAGAGCTGACTGGATTCCTGTGGAAATGTTAGATTTGAGGAGATTTAAGGAAGCAATAGTTTGATACGGTATCCATTCACCTTTTGTGAAGCAGATGTTAAATTCACGGTCAACTAGTAAAAGAATTATTCCACAAGACTAGAGAGACTTGGTTAGAGCAGTATTGCAGTCTGGTCCTCAACTGCAGTGGAGGACCTGGTGGAAAGATGAGGCTAGGACCACTGAACAATGAAGTAGGGCTAGAGGGATAGAAATTTCCCCAAGACCAGCTTCGTGGAGAGGGTGATTGTGCTGATGTACAGAGTCTCCGTATGATGACCACATCTTGGCTCTATGCCATGCAGCAGCTTTGAATTCTTGGGACAACAGAATTGAAGTTGGAAAGAGAACTGAGTCCTTTACTAAAGTTATACAAGACCCAAAAGAAAGTTTTACTTTTTTTTTTTATAAAAATTGACTTTAGCTATGAATAGAATGATACCAAATTTAGAAGACAGACAAATTGATTCTTTGACTTTTGAAAATGCTAATTCACAATGCAAAAGGATAAATAGGTCTTTAAAGGTAAGATCAGCAGCCATAGAGGAATGAATCCAAGATATAGTCAATATTGACTATTATCATCATGATGATAATTGGATAGGACAGGTGATTTCCAGAGGCTCGAAGAAAAATCAAAATGTTTTAATTGTGGCAAACAAGATCACCTGAAAAGGAATTGTTAGACAAGGCATTCCCAGAAACTATGTTTCTTTACTCTTTCTTTTTTTCTTTTTGGATTTTTTGAGACAGGGTTTTTCTGTAACTTTGGAGCCTGTCCTGGTACTTGCTCTGTAGAGCAGGCAGTACTCAAACTCACAGAGATCTGCCTGTCTCTGCCTCCTGAGTGCTGGGATTAAAGGTACCCGCTACCACTGCTTGGCAACAATGTTAGATTAGTAGAAACACTGTTTCTAGGAATGTTTGTTGAAACAATGTTTCTTCTTTTTTTTTTTTTTTTTTTAGACAGGGTTTCTCTGTAGCTTTTGAGCCTGTCCTGGAACTCCCTTTGTAGACCAGGCTGGCCTCGAACTAACAGAGATCCGCCTGCCTCTGCCTCCCAAGTACTGGGATTACAGGCGTGCGCCACCACCGCCTGGCTTCTCTGTAGCTTTGGAAGCTGTCCTGAACTAGCTCTTGTAGACCTTTGGAAGCTGTCCTGAACTACTAAGCTGACAAATACCACCCATAGATGGCGTTGGACTACAAACTGCTCAGGACCATGTCAAGATGGCTAGCTGAGATGCTCCAGCCTCACGGACTCCTCTACCCAGGACTTGAAATAAGCCCTGCACTTTTCCATTACACCGAGCCTGGACAAGTGATACAGCTAGCCCTCCCAGGACTTGATAATTATCCCATCTTTTTCAGGTCCCCTACAGATGCCATTGTCCCCAGACAGCAGGAAGTAATTTTAAGAACACAACGCCCACATTCCCAATAGGTGGAGTGGGCATTTTTGGGTCGTTCAATGGGTTATGGATATTGCTCATTGTTAGGGGGGTTGGTTACAAGTTGTTATTGGTAATGGTCAGGAAAAAACTGAACAAAGGAGATTAGATTCAGGTATCTTGTTCTGAAAAGAAAAAAGGGGATATAAAAATATATAGGAGGGGGCTGGAGAGATGGCTCAGAGGTTAAGAGCACTGCCTGTTCTTCCAAAGGTCCTGAGTTCAATTCCCAGCAACCACATGGTGGCTCACAACCATCTGTAATGGGGTCTGGTGCCCTCTTCTGGCCTGCAGGCATACACACAGACAGAATATTGAATACATAATAAATAAATATTTAAAAAATATATATATAGGAGATAGAAGATAAAAGGATAAATTATTGAATCTACCTTTAAACCAAAAAAGTTACTAGTCTTAAATATTTTACACTAGTATGGATTTTTGTATATTGATACCAATTTGAGGTTATTTTTGTTAGAACATACTATACATACATTTCTACTCTTGTTCAAGGTATAGTAACTTATACAGATCATTTAACAATGTAAAGAAAATTAATTTCTAGTCCTTGAAAGTTATCATTACAAGCTATTACATTATATTAAAGAAATGTAAGTTAGTAGTCAGTCACCTTTTACAATCAAACTTGTAGTCATATTAGGTATGTTTTCAGGGTCGAGCAGAGATAATTTTTAGATAGACAGGTCATCTTCAAACATCTCATAGAGCTACAGAATATTGGCATTTATGTTTTAATAACAGAAGGTTCTTTTTTTTTTTATGACACTGAGATATGTCTGCTCCTGGAAGCACCAGAGAAGATAATGTGCATCAAAGAAACTCTATATGGAGCTTACTTTCTCTGCGGCAAAAGTGAGCCTCTGGGCAAGAAAATGCCCCTGCCTCGACTGCTGACAGTGTGCTGTCCAAACTGGATAGGCAGGACACAAAAGAAAGTGATTACCAAACTTTTTCAAGACAAGGTAGGACAGCCCTTCAGAGTATACTGTTTCACTGAAAAGTCTGTCAGATATTCTAGGCTGGTAGACTCAAGATGGATACCCCAACATTACAGAGGTCCAGGCAGCCCGATGTTTCTGTCATTTCTCACATTTTTTTGGAAGTCGCTTGTTTGCACTTCCTGCTTACATGGGCATTATTATTTCCTTCTTGGGTCTCTGACGGAGTTGAAGACTAGATAGTCACAGTTTTCCTCATTAACAAATTCAGAAAAGAAACTCATAAAAGAGGTGTAAAGTGTATAAGGTTGAGAGATATAAAAAGATAGTTTTGGTTGATAATGTACAGAATTAGAAAGTGAATTAGGTACAACACTTTGGACTCACCAAGATATGATAGATAATGGAGTATTTTCTCTGAATTTGTCAAATGTTAGTAGACTAGACATTGTTAATGTAATTATTGCCTTATATAACTGTATATAATTTTTGTACTTACTGTATATAGTTTTTCTATGTTAGTTAAAACCTTTGCTTTCCATTTAGACAAAAAGGGGGAAATGTTGTATGATACTCTGCTTGTGTTCTGACAAATAAAACTTGCCTGGAGATCAGTGTGGAGCTAGCCACTAGCTAACCATAGAAGCAGTGGTGACACATGCCTTTAATCCCAATACTCGAGAGATGCAGACGGGAAGTGCTGAGGTAGGGTGTAGACAGGATCTCAACCCCTTTTGGATGCAGGAAGGAGGCAGGTAGGAAGCAACTGGTAGCTGCTCCTTTGTTTCTCTGATCTTCTAAGTTATTACCCTGATAATCTGACTCCTGGTTTTTATTAAGATTAATTAGATTAATGCTTCAGAATCTGACACCATCTTCTGGTCTTTGGAGGCAGGCACACAAACAAAAAAAAATAAAAAATAATAGCTGGGCATGGTGGCACATTCTTTAGTTCCAGCACTTGGAAGGCAGAGGCAAGTGAACCTCTATGATTCAAGGCCAGTCTGGTTTACATAGTGAGTTCTAGGATAACCAGAGCTACATAATGAGTCCCTGTCTCAAAAAACAAACCAAAATAAATGAATAAATAAGAGAAAACAATCAAATATTACAAACACATGAATGGAAAGGGCTAGACTCATGATCGTGTGTGCTGTATACATTCAGTTTCTGCCAGCACCAGGCATGCATATGATGCGCAGACATGCATGCAGGCAAAATAGCTGTACACATAAAATATAAAAAATACTAATAAATACATATATATGATATTAATATTTATGCATATATAACATCTGTAAATATATATAAATACTAAAACACACACACACACACACATATATATATATATATATATATATATATTTTTTTTTTTTTTTCAAGATAAGCTTTCTTTGTATAGCCCTGCCATTAGAGAACTTGCTCTGTAGACCAGGCTGGTCTCAAACTCAGAGATTTGCCTATCTCTGCCTCCTGAGTGCTGGGATTAAAGGTGTGCACCATCATGCCTGGCCAGTAATAATATTTTTAAAAGGCAACTATTTTAATGGCTGAGAGCTGAGCAGGTACATCACTGAAGATGCTCCAAATGGTTCAGCACTGCTGAAATGGGCTCTAGTTCGCTTGTAACTAAGTAAACAATAAAATTACAGTAATGCGCTAGTAGTCACTCAAAGGAATGAGTCGAGGTGTTTGCACTGACAATATCAAGTCTTAGGACAAAAGTATCAAGAAATCGCATTCACAGTCAGTAGGAAAATACACGATCATGACCTACCCAGGTTGTCACTGGCTCGGGCCCACCAGCATTCCTGGGGACATGACAAACAGGAAGGTACGCACACAGCAAAAACAAGAAAGACCCTACGTCTCCATCAACTGCACAATAAATAGTGATGTGCGGTCACATGCTGCTTGATAACGGCTGCATTTTGAGAAATGTGTGGTTAAGAAGTGAATGGTGAGCTGGGCGGTGGTGGCGCATGCCTTTGATCCCAGCACTCAGGAGCAGAGGCAGGCGGATCTCTGTGAGTTCAAGGCCAGCCTGGTCTACGTAGCGAGTTCCAGGACAGCAGGGATACTTAATGAGACTATGTCTTAAGAAAAAGAAAAGAGGAGCTGGAGAGATGGCTCAGAGGTTAAGAGCACTGGTTGCTCTTCCAGAGGTCCTGAGTTCAATTCCCAGCAACCATTTGGTGGCTCACAACCATCCATAAAGAGATACGGTGCCCTCTTCTGGTATGCAGGCAGAACACTGTATACATAATAAATAAATAAACCTTTAAAAAAGAAAAGAAAGAAAAGAAAACGAGTGAAAAATACAAAAGCAATGAGCATAAAAGTTGGTTGCCATTCTTTGGTGAGTGGGGCCTTGGGAAACAGTGTTTTCTGTTTCTCAGCATGGAGCAGTACAGAGGTATTTGTGATGAATCTCTGAGTGAAAGATACATCATCTACATCATCTAGATGTCTGTTGTAGTTCACATTTTTTAAATTGCTTTGTATAAGTAGGTATGTGTATATGCAGGAATGCAGATGCATTCAGAGGCCAATAGAGGGCACCAGATGCCTGGAGCTGGAGTTAGAGTTGTGAGCTGCCTGACCCAGGTACTGAGAACCAAGCTCAGGTCCTCTGCATGAGCCCTCCCCGCCTCTGAAGGCCTGGAACAGCCTTCTTCCTTCTCCTCTGGAACAAAGCAATCCCTCTTCCATAGCAGCTCTGCTTCCTGTGTCCCTATGGTTACCTGGGCTCTACCTCTGTCACACTACTCCTTACAAGGTGTTAGCAGACCTGTGTACTTGGGGCTTCCTTCACCAGTCTGCAGGTTCCTTAAAGACACAGACCATGTGTGTCATCTCACAGGACTCCTGTGAACAGGTGGATGATGGGATAGCCAGACAGAAGAGCAAGCAGAAACAGCGTTGGTATAAACCCACCTCGACATCAGGCAGCCCAGCTCCATCAGACCCTGAAACGGATGCTTGGCGCTGTGGACTCTCCCCTTTCCCACCCTGCCTTGCCCAGGCATCCTGCCCTAGCTTTCTAGGCTCAAGAAGTTCCAGCAGGCCTAGTGCCAGCCCTTACACACTAGCTGTCCAAACCAAGATCCAGCTGAAGGCCACCCCAACGGGTCCCTCTCAGCTTCCTTATCCTTCCTCCTCGCCATCTACAGGAGTGAGGACTCGGGAACTGATCCACTATTTTCTCTTCCCGGCCCCTCCCTCCAGTACTATAACTTTCAGGCAGAGCTCCAAAGAAGCCCTATCCACATGAACCCCAAAAGCCGAAGAGGGAGGGAATGAAAGGAGAGGTGCATTCCCACTGCCCGTCACCTACCGGAAGCCATTCTGTGGGTTCCTAGGGTTGATCAGGATGCAGTCCCTGGTACGACTGGAAGTATTCTGGAACAGGATCAGCTGTCCTTCCTCTCGAACCCGTTCACTGGAGGCGTAGTCGGCCACCGACACCTCCTTCACCCGGAATGGGTTTGAGAACAAGTTGCTGACACTACTGAGGGTGTTGACGAGGCGTCCGAAGAACTGCATCCTCCGTGGGGCAGGTGGGGGCCCAGCCTGCCCTCTCGCTCTGAAAGAACATAAGGTCTCTGGTCAGTTGGACAAAGTCTCTCATGCCCACCTACAGGTGTCCTGCCGGGCACTCCATCATCCCCACAGCTCTGGGCCCTAATTCTCGACCTGCAGGAACCTGAAAAGGAAAGAAATGGCCCTGAGGGGAACAGCAGGTCTGATGGAAAGTTCTAGAGTCCCAGGCCAGGCCAGGGACCACTCTGACAGAAGACTGTTGAGGACAGTAAGGGACAGCGGGCATAGATGTGCTGTCTGAGGCAAGGCCTGGGCAAGTGAACAGCTTCTCACCTCCAAGTTAAAGATGACGTTCTGCAGATAGCACATGTTGATTCCACAAGCAAAGCCAAGGGCCCCTCACTGCGACACAGCAGACTGCACCACACCACTAGGAAGGGGGCAGGGAGTGACTGTCTGCACCCTGTCACTGGTGGTTTCTCACAGAGCTCTGAAAGCAGTCACGGAGACGGGTCCTTGGGATGAAAGTGAACTCAGGCTCAGACACGCCAAGTGTGTTTGGGGATTTGTGAACATAGAGATGTGTGCCAATGTCTGCGTGTGCTTGTGGAACCAGGGCCAACTTTCAGGTGCTTCCCACCTTGTTTTTGAGACAGGGTCTCTCTCACTGACCTGGAACTCGCCAAGAAAGTCAGATGGGATAGCAAGTGAGACCCAGCACCTCCTGTCTGTCTCTCTAGCATCATGATCCCAAGTGCAGGTGACTGCCCAGCTTTGTTTGTTTGGTTGTTTGTTTTGAGACAGGGTTTCTTTGTGTAACAGTTCTGGCTGTCCTGGAACTCACTTTGTAGATCAGGCTGGCCTCAGACTCAGAGGTCCACCTGCATCTGTCTTCCAATTGCTGGGATTAAAGGCATGGCCACCACCATGCAACTGCCCAGCTTTTTCACATGTAGGCTGGGGATGAACTCAGGTCCTCATACTAGAACGATTGAGCTACCTTCTTAGCTGAGATTAAAGCAAACAAACAAAAAACCCTACAAATTCAGTCAGAGTTTCTGCTACAAAAGTTGTCTCCCAGTTTAGATTGGAGTCTTGGATTTGTGTGCCACGTACACTAAAGATGGAACCCAGAGCCCCACATTCATCAGGCTGCATCCCAGTCCCAGAGTTAGAGATGTGTTTTCCTAGGCTCCCAGAAAGCACACTACCTTCCCCAGAGGCCACCCCCTAACTCGGAGTCAACATGCCACCTGCTGAAGAGTAGGCCAGACAGCACAGACAGAGCACCGCACTAGGGATGTCCTGAGGGAGGTGGCACCTGTGTGGAGACCAGTTCTCAGCCTTGTTCTGCTCTGGTCCAAGGTAGAAAAAGAGGACTGGCCTTGGAGATGGGATGGAGACAAATCAAGTGGCCTACAGAGTGAGCTAAGAACAGAGCCGGGTCAGCCATGACGCCACCTCACAGCTTCCCTTTCCAGATTCAGCAGCTGCAGTCTGAAAGCATTCATGGAGAATTCCAGAAATAAGATATTTATTAGTTGTAAACGTTATGCTCTTCCAGATGCATGGTGAAGGCAAACCACCCTGGTGTCCCTCCCCCAGGTGCACACACAAGCCCTTTCCGTGACTTCCACACTACAGACACATCCCGTTAGTCACCTAGCAGAGCCTGCTTCCTTCTCAGACAGTTCTGGCACTGCGGTGCTTGTGTCCAGGTGGCCCTGGTGCTAATAATGGCATCAAGAACTGGCGCTGCTGGGAGTGTGCTTGTCTGGCATACACTAAAGACAAAGCCCAGAGTCTGCAAACCCTAGCACTGCATAAACTGGGTATGCTCGTGCACACCCATAATCCCAAGCACCACTCCAGGGGTGGAGTTCAGGGGCATCCAGACCCACGTGGTGAAGTCGGGGCTAACCTGGCACCTGGAGGACAGTGCTGTTCGAATGCTATCTCTATTTAGTCACCCCACCCCCATTTTACAGATCAGGAAACTAAATCTTAGCGAATACAACTGCAGCTTCTATGACAATAGTGAGACATGGTGGGAAGAACACAGCCGTGGTCCTCTCCTTGAACACAGGGGTAGTCATGTTTGGTGGCCCACACTTGATATCCCAGCACTCAGGAGGCAAATGCAGGTGGTCAGCCTGGGCATGTAGCACATTCCAGGCCAGTTTTGAGTATATGGTAAGATCCTGTCTTGACAAATCAAAGTAGGCAGGGCTGGAGAAGTGGTTCAGAGGTTAGGAGCACTGGCTGCTCTTCCAGTTCCCAGAACCCACATGGCAGCTCACAACCATCTGAAACTCCAGTTCCAGGGGATCTGGCACCCTCTTCTGCCTCCACAGATGCCAGGTATTCACGTGGTGCACAGACATACACGCAGACAAAATAAGTATGTATACACAAAATAAAAATCAATAAACCTTAAAAAACAGTAAGACACAAAGGCTCAATAAAATAAGACACTAAGAAAAATTTCACATGATCTCACTTACATGTAGGACTAAATCCAAACAAAAAATTGAACAATGGCTATTGGGTCAAGAAATAGAACAACATAGATCAAAGGTCATAGCTGGGCATTGTGAAATATTCCTTTACATTCTGTGAATATATGTTGCTGTGGTTGGTTTAATAAAGAAGGGGACGAGGTTAGGCGAGAGAGCCAAACCGAGACTGCTGGGAAGAAGAAGGGTGGAGTCAGGGTTGTCAGCAGATGCAGAAAGAAGCAAGATGGGAATGTCGTACTGAGAAAAGGTATTGAGCTACATGGCAAAGCATAGATAAGAAATGCGGGTTAATTTAAATGTAAGAGTTAGCTAGTAAAAAGCCTGAGCTATTGACTGAGCATAAGTTTCTGAGTGATTAGGTGGGAGCAGCTGCCAGCACAAGAAAACTCCACCTACAGAGTGTAGAAGCACAGGTCTTTAATCTCAGCACTCTGGAGGCAAAAGCAGATGGATCTCTGAGTTCAAGGCTAGCCTGGTCTACACTGTGAGTTCCAGAATAGTCAGGGCTACAAAGAGAGACTCTTTAAAAAAAAAAAAAATCAAAGATCACAAAATAGAGAATAAATGAGTCTGGACAGACAACATAAAGTTATGATTAAAAGTAAGACTACCATGGTGACAAGGTGGCTTGGCACATTAAGGAACTTACAGCCAGGCCTGACAACCTAGATTGATCCTTCAGACTCACAGGTGGAAGGAGAGAACTGACTTAAGTCATCCTCTGGCTCCCACGTATACAACATAATACACACACACACACACACACACACACAAATGCACACAGACAATAGAAATGGTAAAATATAATAAAAATCATATACATGCTCATCCCTTCTGCACAGCCACCCCCAGTGCCATTATCCTCACTTTACATGGAGGACACCAAGTAACAGAAAGGCTAAGTGACATGCCCGAAGTCACAGCTGACAGGGTGAGGCATGACTGCTGCGTCCCCTGTGAGAGACTCCAAAGCAAGCTTCTCACCCCTGCACGAAGTACTGCTCGATTCGATTCACCTTTCTCTTCTTCACCTTTCTCTTCTGCTTTCTTTTCCTTCCTTCCTTCCTTCCTTCCTTCCTTCCTTCCTTCCTCCCTCCCTCCCTCCCTCCCTCCCTCCCTCCCTGTTTTGTTTTGTTTGTGACAGGGTTTGTCGTGTCACAGCCCTGGCTGTACTGGAACTCGCTCTGTAGACCAGGTTGTCCTAACTCACAGAGATCCACCTGCCTCTGCCTCCCATATGATGGGATTAAAGTTTCCCATCAAGTTTCTTATGACAAAATTCCACTGAGAAAATACTTTGCATATTTTTTTAAAGAACTGGACAGATGGCTCACTGGGTAAAGGCAGTTACTGTGCAAGCCCAGAAACCTGACTTCACCCCCTGGAAGCCATGCTAAGGTTGAGGGGGTGAGGTGACTCCATGAAGTTGTCCTCTGATTCCACATGCCCATCGTAGCATGCACTCCACACACACACATGTAAAAAATAAATTAAACCCAAAATAAAAAAAGATAATAGATAAAAGAAGCATACCAGGATGTCTGGAGGTGAAGGTCGTGCTTTTGTGGGTAACACTGTTGCTTTTCTTGATTTCCCAAGTGGCACACAAAATTACTATGGCTTTATGGAAAGCAGGTGTGTAGTCTGGGCTGCGTGTCAGGCCTAGCACAGAAGAGCTATCTATAGCTTCATGCAGATTTGCCAGCAGCCAAGCCAGATGTGGAATAGTTGCTCCAGGGATGGAAGAGCCTCGAGAACACCCAAGAGCCCTGCTGGTCTAACCCACTCGCCAGTGGGACCAGCAGTCTCACTTAGAGGAAGGTCCCCACCCCAGCAGCCTCTAGCAGAGACACCGCCCCTGTGCTGAAAGGCCTGGCTTCCCTCCAGCCTGCTGGGGCCAGAGCGACACAATGATGTAACTAGGGAAAAAGCCAGGATGCCAGCCCTGTGACAGTTCTAACAGCAGCCACTGTTCTTACCAGCTGAAGAGAGGAAATGAAACCTAGGGACCTGTGGGTCACATCCTGGAACAAGCATGCATGGACAGCCAGGGATGCTACAAGGCTTTCTCCTGCCATCCTGTCCCTACCGCCTCAGGGCCCAGCTAGGTCCTTCCAGGCTAGCTACAGGGAAGAATTCAGACTGGGAACAAGCAGCTCCCAGGGCCTGTAAGGATCCTCCACTAGGTGCCCCCTCCTCACCTGCTGGGCTTGCTTCATTCAGCTCCTATGTTCCTATAACATTCGTTTTCTACTACTGACCTTTCTGTTCCGTGCCAGAGCTGGCTCCTTGATGGGGCATCTGACACAGACTGCCTGTTTCCGCGTATAAGTGCTAAAGTTAAAAGAGAAAAGCCCGAACCGTCCAGGGTGGTGCTGCCGGTGCTCACTCCAGCGTGTGGTGAAGCTCGGTGTCTATCACCCACCTGGCCAGGGCCCAGTGGACCTGCTTGGTTTGTTTCTGGAAGAAAGACAGTGTCTGTGGGATCTGAGACTGTCCTGGAGGGACTGAAGAGAGGAAGGCCAAAGACTAGTAGACTCACGACAGAGACAGGGAACTCACATCCAGGGAGGGCCTCAAATGGAGGGTTCAAAAGACAAGGCCACCAAAATGAAAAACAGAAGTCCTGGAGGGGCCCTGGAAGAGTCTGCAGTTCTCCAGAAGGGGATACGTGGGTTCAGAGCCCAGGCTCTGCTCCGAGTGCATGATCCCTGGGTAAGGATATTAGAGGACGGGGCTCAAGTTCTAAGGAAAAGACAGAAGGCACCTAAGGGGGATGGGGAGAACCCCCCCCCCAGCCGGTACAGCAGAGGGAATGGGTAGAAGGACAGAGGCCTGCATGGCCACCATAGACAAGCATGTTGTCTGGCCTGGCTGAGGGAGGTCTGCATCCGCCTCATCACGAACAAAATCACGAAGGTCCTTAGGCAGGTCTCAGGAGAGACAGGAGCTGGGCCACTCTTTAGGGTCACTCTCTTGCTAAAGTTACCATTGTTTGTCTGGCCTCCTCACTCTTGGATGGTTTCAGGTAGAAGCTGCTAGGTGGGAGCCAGGACTCACCCAGTCCCTTCTATAGGACCCAGAATGTTCTCCCTGCGAACGCCAGAAGGAGGAGAAACAGGCCAAAATATCTGAGCAGATCTCAGATGATGGCTGTGGGGGTTTCTGGGCGCACACCCAAACACACAAAACTGCCTGTCACAGCATGTCTCACGATCGGAACACTAGGGTACCATCCTCCTGAGCAGCTGGCACCTCTCCTGTCCACCCCACCCCCAGGCTGCAGGTTGAGAACCCGAGGACTGATGCAGGTATGAGGCCTGTTGTCGCTGGTTTGTTTGTCTGTTTTTTTTTTTCCCCTGGGACAGGGTTTTTCTGTGGCTTTGGAGCCAGTCCTGGAACTAGCTCTTGTACACCAGGCTGGCCTCAAACTCACAGAGATCTGCCTGTCTCTGCTTCCCGAGTGCTGGGATTAAAGGCGTGCGCCACCCTGTTGTTGCTCTTGACTTCCTTCCTATGGCTTTCAATCTATACACAATGCCCGGGAGTGTATGGCCTCCACACAGGCCACACTTCCTTGTGTACATACATAGGGCGTTTAGGTGCAGAAGAATGCACACATAGGCACAGTATTTAGGTATCTTGGTGATAACACTTTGCTGGGCAAATAGGAAATCCCCTCTTAAGTGTGCTACCATAATCACATAAAAGGGTGGGGAAACACCCTAAGCACTGAGCCAACAGTAGGAACCTTTATACAACATGACAGTCACACGGCTGGTGTCACACTGTGGGGCACAGGAGGAAAAGCAGGGAAGGCATCTGCCCCAGAAGCAATGTGATTCAGCCACATGGTACACTGAACAGTGTCTGCCATTCCCCCTCGGGTACCACAGCTGCCTGGGCGCGGGTCACTGGGTCCCACCAGTATGGGCAGGATGAAGTCACATGACACTAGCTCAGGAACAAAATTCAAAGTACGATTTCTACTACACGGAGACCTCTTTGTAACATTGTCAACTCCAAAAATCAAGTCAATCTATTAGACACTGGGAACCCTCAGAGCTGGAGAGGTGGCTCAGAAGTAAAGAGTTGCTGCTCTCGAAGAGGACCGGAGTTCAATTCCCAGCACCCACAGGGCAGCTCACAACCTTCTGTAACCCCAGTTCCACGAGATCCAGCCCCTATTCCTCCCCCAAAACACATCCACACCAGGCACACATGGAGTGAACTTAGATGCAGGCAAAACACCCATGTGCAATAAATAAAAATAAATCATTTTTAAAAATAATACACTGGGGACGCTCTCCACTGAAAATCCAGCTCCAAGCTCTTGAGCACAGCCCCGGCAAGGGAGGCCACTGGCTTCCCTTCCTCATGCTCGGTGGTACATCAATATTTGCTCAGTGGAAAAACGAATGAACAGTAAAGGTGACATGAATAAAAGAGCCTGTGTAATAGCGGTGATTAATAAACACTGAAAACACGAACAAAAGGAAATGTACTTCCGCTCCTCTCTCCCCCATCAACCGTCCCTTTCCCTTTCCATCCTGCCTATGACACGTGCACTTATACAGGGCCACACTGGCCACTAGCTTTGTCTTCTACCTCTTCTCAAATACTGAGCCTCATGACAGCCATAGTGGGGCAGGAAATACAGTCCTGTCTGGGACAGTGAGGAAACTGAGACCCGGGGGAGAACAGAGCCTCCAAGTTCCAGAAAGGCTGGGACAAAAACAAAACACTGAACTGGCCCAAGGGTGGAGCTTCAACAATGCCAAACCAAACCTGCCCAATCCTGTTGGGCAGGCAAGAGGGCAGGTGAGGGAACCTTAGAGGAAGGGTTAGTATTTGTTTGGGGTCATGTGAGTAGCCCATTAAAAACAAAGGCACCGATCCATGAGCCCTTGTGCCCTCCCAATCCCTGGCACAGCCACATAATCACCTGGGTCACAGGCTCCCTGTCACCAGCTTCCAGGTCATCTGTGGGAGCTGGAGGTAAACCCAGAATTGGGTGCTAGAAAACTGGGGAGAACACTGAGGAGCAGATGAAAATCAGAGGCACGAGAAAAGATAAGCAGGGAGTTAGAAATGGGGGGCGGGGAGGACACAAAGGGAGGGACACAGGAAGCAGGTGGCCTGGAGGAAATCGGGCAATAATTTACCGAGGCAGAAAACCCAGGAGCACTTAGAAGCACACAAGGAGGAGTTGGGGACAAGGGGCAGTCCAGGGTGTAAGCCGGGGCACTGAGCTGGGAAAAGGGTTAATTTAGGAAGTTAGGGAATCTAAGGGAGGCAACCGAGAAGAATGCGGATGGGAGTTGGGGACGCCAAGGGATCAAAGGACAGAAGCCGGGATCACTGGGGGGGGAGGAGAGGATCAGACAAGAGTTAACGGAGGCCGAGCCTCACAGTCGAGACACGAGGCCAGTCCTAAGCAGGGAGGGTCCAACTGGCGACGTCCGAGACGGGGGGTGGTGGTGGGGGGGGACCCAGAAGGTCTGGGTAGGGCCGTCAGGCCCCGCCCCCGCCGCGCCGTCACTCACCTCGGCTTACTCAACACTGCTCCGCCCTCCTACTTCCGCAAACAAACGCGCCCCGACCACCTGACGCCCCTACGGCTCTCCACCAATCGACGGAGCCCATGCGGCAGGCAGGCTGCGGCCCCGCCCCCAAGCACGGCTGCACACGAGATTCCCGTTGGAGCCAGTCCTGCGTGGCTGATGGCGGCCATGTCTGCATCGGGCGGAAGGTCCTCGTGACGGCAGTTTGGCAGACGGGTTGGTGAGGGGCAAGCGGCTGCCCCTGACTCGCCCTGACCACACGCAACCCGGGATGGCCCTGAACTTTTCTTTCTTCACGACATCTCATGAGGGTAGTAAGAAAGCCAACAAAACCACAAGACATAACCAGGGAAAACCTGCTTTGATTTTGCCGTGTTCTCCCAAGCCAGATTGCAAATCAAAATATGGGACTTCTGATTAGATTGAATTAAGACCAAAAACGGTAATGTTTGCACGTGGGCGCTTGTGTGGATGTCTTTTCCTAATCCCTCATCACCGTATTTATTTTTAGACAAGGTCTCTCACTGATCTTGGAGCTCACCCACTGGGCTAGCCATGGGACCCCAGGAGTCCTCATGTCTCCTCTGTCACAGCTTTGAGGTTATAAACACACATTTAGCCTTTTCGATGGATGCTGGGGATCAAACTCACATCATCGTGACAGCTCAGCAAGCATTTCCAACCTAGCCGTCTACCCAGCCCCTAAACTGTGAGTGCTGTGTGATAGAGTTTTATTTGTTGTCCGGATCCATAACTCAAGATATCAAGGAATGCTGAGTGTGGTCATTGCATACTTGTAAGTCCAACCCTTATATGCTGGGGACTGGAAGATCAGGAGTTCAAACTCAGCCTCAACTAGTTCAGTTAGAGCCCAACCTGATACTCTCTTTAAATAAATAAACGTCTGGAAATAGCTTAGCGCTTTTAGTGGAAAGTTGGTCAAATGATCTATGTGAAGCTGAAAAGTGACATCAGGGGGGTAGATGGTGGTGGTCATTGAGAAGACAACCCTGGTGCCTATCTATAGTGGGATTGTTGTAAATGGCAGTTAGGATTAATAATGCTGATATTGAGGACTGCTAGAGAAGAGCCAGGAACCCGGGTTTGGTGACTCATTTGCTTCTGACAAAGCAGGTCTCTTCCGCGTCTTCGGCCCACCTGATTTGTTTGAATCTTTATATTCTCTAAGGAGCCTGGAGCCAGAGACCTAGCTAGATCTCCCAGACTGCTCTCTGTCCGAATGGGAAGTGTAATCGTTGGTGCTCCTAGTCCCTCCGCAGACGTCAATGCCCAATTGTGGGACAGCCAATGCTACCACCCTTCTATGTTTAGTTAAGAGTCTACACAGGCCCGGCAGTGGTGGTGCACGCCTGTAATCCCAGCACTCAGGAGGCAGAGGCAGGCGGATCTCTGGGAGTTCGAGGCCTACAGAGAGAGTTCCAGGACAGGCCCCAAAAACTACACAAAGAAACCCTGTCTCAAAAGAAAGAAAGAAAGAAAGAAAGAAAGAAAGAAAGAAAGAAAGAAAGAAAGAAAGAAAGAAAGAAACAGAGAGAGAAAGAAAGGAAGGAAGGAAGGAAGGAAGGAAGGAAGGAAGGAAGAAGGAAAGAAAGAAGGAAAGAAAGAAAAGAAGAAAAAGACCCTACCCGGGTTGCCAGGGCCATTGT
This sequence comes from Alexandromys fortis, assembly GCF_014885135.2. Taxonomy (NCBI): domain Eukaryota; kingdom Metazoa; phylum Chordata; class Mammalia; order Rodentia; family Cricetidae; genus Alexandromys; species Alexandromys fortis. Next base: position 1,183,484 of record NW_026068041.1, on the reverse strand, counting down.
CACGCACTTATAATCCTGCCATCTGAGAGGGAGCAGTATAGTTTCACAAATCCAAGGTCAACCTGAGCTGCATAGCAAAATTTCCCCTCAAAAATATAAGTAAGCCGGGCGGTGGTGGCGCACACCTTTAATCCCAGCGCTTGGGAGGCAGAGGCAGGCGGATCTCTGTGAGTTCGAGACCAGCCTGGTCTACAAGAGCTAGTTCCAGGACAGGCTCCAAAACCACAGAGAAACCCTGTCTCGAAAAACCAAAAAAAAAAAAATAATAATAATAATAAAATAAAATAAAAAAATAAGTAAAATACAAGTTTTTCTCTGTCCTGCCAGTAAGATCCTAAATAATGACATGGAGACTTCTTATTAATTATGAAAGCTCGGCCTATAGCTTAGGCTTATTTCTAACTAGCTCTTATATGTTAAATTAACTTGTATTTTTAAATCTATGGTCTTTCATGTGGCTGTTTACCATTCGTTCATTTTGCACCTCCCATTTCATCTCCCTGGCAACTCACATACCTAGATTCCTTCTTCTGCTTCCTCTCTCTAACCGGAAGTCCCACTTACACCTCCTGCTTAGTTATTAGCTGTTTAGCTTTTTATTACCAATCACAGTGATACATCTTCACACAGTGTACAAATATCCTATAACAGTAAAAGAATAAATAAGAGAATTTACACAGGTTACTAAAACCAACTGTAGCTGGGCAGTGGTATCGCACACTTTTAATTCCAGCACCCGGGAGGCAGAGGCAGGAAGATTTTTGTGAATTTGGGGCCAGCCTGGTCTCAAAAAAACATAAGTAATAACTGCAGTTACTAATAACTATATAGAGTGTTACTGATGGAGCAAGGCTCCACTACCATGAGCTGCTGGTAGTGACATTAGTGGGTAGTTAATCTCTCTTTTTGCAGGGGGAACTGTTTCTTTAAGCTAAGATTTAAAATTTGTTCAAGTTTTAACTTTGATTTGAGGAAATAAATGAAGATTTTTCTCAGTGAAAATACTTTGCCCTCTATACTCCCCCAAACGAAATTAGGGTGATGGCAATGCGGAAGGAAGCTTGCAAAAGACATCCCGCCCACTACCAGAAAGGTTAACAGGGTGAGCTCCATTCATAAGCAAACACTCACCCTGTGTTCAGAATGGCAGGTTTGACAACACTACCACACAACCGAATCTGAAACACAGGAATGGGCAAGGAGCCTGGGTCAGTGGGGCTGGAGGCACCGAAGGTGCACAGATAAATACTCAACCAGCAAAACCTCAGTGGATGATGAAGCAAAGTGTCCTTTCTGTTGGTACTTCTGGCTAATAAATGTGAGATCATTTGGAAGCAGCAGAAGAGCATGCTATGAAAGGGAAGGGTGGGGCAGCTCAGGGCGGCCCACTCCATCTTATTCCTACAGCATCTTGAATAGGAGCCATTAGTAATGAAATCATAGGGCATCTCCTAGGGCTGGAGAGATAGATACTACAGTAAGTGAGGGTACTTGCGGCTCTTGCAGAGGACCAGGGTTCTGTTCCCAGCACCCACCTCAGGCCCCTGCAAGCACACCCACACATGTGCACACATGTCCTCCACCTGTGAGCAGTTGCAGGGGACCCAGCACCCTCCTCTGGCCCCTGCAAGCACACCCACACATGTGCGCACACATCCTCCACCCGCAGACACATAAATAGAAAATAAATCTTAAAGAAAAAGAAGATCCCAGGATGGTAGTGGCACATGCCTTTAACCCCAGCACTCGGGAGGCAGAAGCAGACTGATCTCTGAGTTCGAGGCCAGCCTGTTCTACAGAGCAAGTTCTAGGACAGACAGCACTGCACAGACAAACCCTGTATCAAAACAAAACAATCAAAAAAGAAAAGAAAATTCTCCTAAGGGTTGTACTCAGTCCTGTAGCTATGAGCACCACAGAGTTTCCCTGGAATCCAGGAGACCAGTCCTCTCCCTCGGAGGAGACAGAAATTAGCTTGACATTAATAGGGCAAGCTTGCACTTTCTGATTCTATCCTTATGACGCCACTGAGGAGAAATGCTGCCATCCTCACTTTGTAGACAGAGAGCATGGAAGTGAACCCAGAGGTGCAAGTCAATGAGAGGCAGAAGTAGGACCGGTCTTATCTTTTCATCCACCCCTTGCCAGATGAAGTTCTTGTGCTGATAAAACTGCAGGTAATAAAACTAGCACAGCTACGTCCTCGGAAGCCCAGGCAGTGGAGGCACACACCTTTAACCTCAGCACTCGGGAGGCAAAAGCAGGCAGATCTTTGTGAGTTCAAAGTCAACCTGATCTACAAGAGCTATTTCCAGGGCAGGCTTCAAAGCTAAAGAGAAACCCTTTCTTGAAAAACCCAAGAGGAAGGAAGGAAGGAAGGAAGGAAGGAAGGAAGGAAGGAAGGAAGGAAGGAAGGAAGGAAGGAGAAAAAGAAAAGAGAACGAGAGAGAGAATGAAAGAGAGCGAGCGAGGGAACGAAGAAAGGGTAGTGCACACACAAGTATGGGTATGACTTCTCAAGAGAGAGCTGCGTCCAGGCGTCCTGGCACGTATAACGTTTTTCCTGTCTATGATCCTGGGTGTCTGCACAGGAGAGCTTGTGCCGGAATGTAGCAGTCAGGGAACAACCTTGGCTGTCAGTTCTTGATTCCTGCCACACATCTCAGGGCTGGAGAGATGGCTCAGCTCGGCAGTTATAAGGACTCATACTAAACTAAGGACCAAAGGACCAAATTTGATTCCCAGCACCCACATCAGACTCTTCTCAACCATCTGTTGCTCCATCTCCAGGGGTATCCTACTCCTCTGTCCTCCACAGGAACTCACGTCTCCAAACCAACACACAGATACACACATACACCCATCAAAAAGAACACAAATCTTTTTAAAGATACCTTTATTATTTTCCACTATACACACCAGGCTCACTTATGAGCTTTCAAAGATTTCCCTGGCTCCCCCTCGAATCACAAGAGACTTCTTCCACATTTTCTCCCAGGTTTCCTATTCTTTCTATCGTGTCTCCAACAGACCCCCAACTACAGGCTCTAAGGCTGTGAGTGTGTTGGGAACAGCAGGCTACAAGGGCTGGTCTGTGCTTAAGGCAACATGGAAGGAAATGTGGCTATCGGGTATGAGTCAGTTAAAACATGGCTGCCCTAGAACGTGGTGCGTGGGTGGGGCTATGAGTCAGCACAAGATGGCCGACAGTGCTGTCCAGGGAACCTCAAAGTAAACGGTGATATAATCTGTTATATAATTATTCTTGGCACAGTGCCTCTTGTGTGATTTTGTGTAAACACGGCCTTAAGGTCAGGCCCTTATTAGCCCTTCACTTTGCCTTTGCCAGCCTGCCTGTGTGTATTTGCTTTTAGGTCTGTGCAGCTACCTCGTGCAGTCTGTGTACTGGCATGTGTGTGCTGACATATGCCTTGGTACCTGCTGGCAGCTGCCTCTCAGCTCCTGTGACCCTCCTCTTATCCTGGCATGGGAGCCTGGACCTCACAACATGCCATGGGCATTAGCCTTCCACTTACTGTGCATTCGAATACTTTTGTATTTATCTAACAATTGGCCAGCCAGATGTGATGGTTCCAAGGCAGGAGGGTGGAACATTGGAGACCAGCTTGGGCCACGTAGTGAGACCTCACTGTTGCTGTTTTAGCCTTTGTTAGTTTGATTCTTTTTTGAGACTGGGTTTCTCTGTGTAACAGCCCTGTCTGTCCTGAAACTTGCTTTATAGACCAGACTGGCCTCGAACTCAGAAAGATCTGCCTGCCTCTGCCTCCCAAGTACCAGGACTAAGGTGTGTGCCGCCACCTCCCAGCTTGCTATTTTAGCATTCTCACTGGAGCTATCTCTGTGTAAACAGGCAGTGGAAGTTAGCAGGGTAGTTGGCGTTGGCGTGTTAGAGGTGATGTGGACCGCGGAGAGGTGATGTGGACCGCAGAGAGGTGATGTGGACCGGTGATGAGAGACCGAGGAGAGGTGGGGTGTGCTATGAAAGTGCTCTGCCACCAAGCTGTGTTCCCAACCCTGAAGCCTTTAGTGTGTCCGGAAAGACCTCACTGAGGAGGGGGACTACAGGAAGACAAAAAAGAGCTGCTTACCTGGAGTAGAGTGCCCCAGCTGGAGGAAGCATGAGGCAAAGGTGACCCGTCCACCCACCCACCCCCTGCTCCAGGCGTATGCTGGGGTTCTTCCAAGAGAAGCAAAGAGGCCACTGTGGCTGGAGCAGAGTGAGCTAGGGGAGGTGTAGTGGGAAAAGGGGTGCAAGGGATTAGGGGATCATGAGGGTGTCAGACCCACAAGACTATTAGAGTATCTTGAGATGTTGGTCCCCACTCCCAAGGTAATAGGGAGCCTTGGGAGAATTCATAGCAAAAGAGTGAGCTGATTTTGTTGTTGTTTGTTGTTGTTGTTTTGAGACAAGGTTTCTCGGTAGCTTTGACTCCTGTCCTTGAACTCGCTCTGTAGACCAGGCAGGCCTCAAACTCACAAAGTTCTGCCTGCCTCTGCCTCTGCCTGTGCTGAGATTAAAGGTGTGCGCCACCACTGCCTGGCTGGAATTTACATTTTAACTGAGCCTGTCTGTTCTGAGAGAACAGGCTGTGAAGACAAGGAAGAAGCCAGTAGGCTGTTGTGGAGACAGTGGTGTGCATGTTCCACTCAATGTCAGCAAGAGGATCACTGCAGTCCTGGTTGGTATTCAGATAAAAGGCAAAGGAAGTCATAGCTCGAAGGCCCGGATTCTTCCCATGCAGAGCTCAGTGAGGTATCTCGTGAGCAGGAGCAGGCACGCCATCCTCCTGCCACCTGCTTCTGCAAAGTTCCCTGGATCCCAGCCACACTGATTGTTTACATATGTCTGTTCTTTCCAGAGACAGACAAAAAGCCACATGACTGACAAAGCCAAAGTATTTCTAGGTTGGCCCTTGATAGGGAGAATAAAAAGACAAATATATATTCCTATTATTTTTAATAAATTTATTATTTTGTTTGTTTTATATCCCAGTTGAAGTGTCCCCTCCCTCCTCTCCTCACAGTCTCTCCCCCACCCGCCTCTGTTCCTACCCCCCCCAATCCATTCCGCTCCTGTTTCTGTTTAGGAAAGGGCAGGTCTTTCATGAGTATCAGCAAAACATGGCATAACAAGCTGTAGTAAGACTAAGCATTTCCCCATGTGTTAAGGCTGGACAAGGTGACCCAGTATGGGGAGTAGGGTCCCATAAGCCAGTAAAAGAATTGGAGACACCTCCTGCTCCCACTCTTAGGAGTTCCATAAGAGGACCAAGCTACGCAACTGTAACATATACACAGAGAGCCTAGGTCAGTCCCATGCAGGCTTCCTGGTTGTCGGTTCAGTCTCCATGAGCACCTGTGAGCCCAGGTTAGCTGGTTATGTGAATTTCCTTGTGGTGAGACGGACATTTTATTATTATTATTATTATTATTATTATTATTATTATTATTAGTTTTTGAGACAGGGTTTCTCTGTGTAACTTTGGAGCCTGTCCTGGAACTCGCTCTGTAGACCAGGCTGGCCTTGAACTCACATAGATCTGCCTGCCTCTGACTCACAAGTGCTAGATTAAATGGGGTTTCAAAGACTGAATACAAGCAGGGCCTTGGTGGCACACACCTGTAATCCCAGCAGGTGGATCTCTCTGAGTTCAAGGACCACCTAATCCACAGAGCAAGTTCCAGGACAGTCGGGGCTACACAGCGATACCCTGTCTTGAAAAAAAAAAAAAGACTATACAAATTTGACATCTGGATTAGGAAAAGAAAAGTAAGAACATTCTAGGTGGAAGAAACCATGGAGGAGTCAAGGTGAGGTCAACATCTTGAAATTACACAGATTGGGAGGAAATTACGTGGCGTGAGTGTTGTTGGAAGCAGATGTGTAAGCTAGAGAACAGACCACAGGGTCAGCTGGGGTCTAGATACTGGGCTGTGGCTGTGGCCCTGTTCTGAGGCAGTAAGACTGCTCATGCAGAGATGCAGTGTGCAAAACCCTTCTGCTGTATCAAAGACCTAGAGGCCAGAGCAGCTGTGTGTGGTTAGGCTAATTATGTGGTCTCCGAGGGGCAACTGGGGCTGTGTCCTCCTGCCCTCCTCAGGAAGGAAGCAGCAGCCAAACACTCCCATCCTGAGGGGAAAACCTGACCCCTGGTCAGGAAAGATGGGATTTCCCACGGTGGAGACCCTGGCCCGCGTGCTCAGCATGTGACCAGTCATCTGGCTGGGTTCCCTTTGTTCTGCTGGACTGTAAATCACATTGGTAGTTCTGGACTCCTGAGAGCCAAAGGCTTATAGGCTGAGCTGGCACATTCAGGACTTATGGCGCCAGGTACCAGATTCAGAGCTCTGAGTGCTGGGCTTAGAGACTCTGTTCTGAGTGGCCTGAGGCTTGGCCAGTGGTGAAATGCTTGGCTTTCACTGGTAACTACCAGCAGCAGCAGTCTGGGTCAGCCGCTGTCACAGCTGTGGGGCGAAGGGTGTGGAGACCTGTGACTTCTAAGGGAGATTAGTGTCAGGGCTTCTGTTTTGTTGTTGTTGTTTGTTGTTTTTCAAGACAGGATTTCTCTAGTTTTTTCCTGGCTGTACGCTAACTGAGAAAGCGAGAACTCGACCTGTGTAGATAGGTTGGCCTTGAACTCAGAGATCTGCCTCCAGAGTGCAGGTACAAAGGCTTGTGCCGCTTCCCAGTCTGAAGGCTTCTGAAGGCTTGATTGTTCTCTGGGACTTTCCTATGGACCAGAGGGCATAGCTTCTCCTCTTCAGGTCTCCACTGACTGGGATGGTCACTCTCTGGTACTCTTCTGTTGCCTCCTTGGTGGTACTGCTGTTGCCGCCACCGGCGCTGTCTCCATCTTCTCTTTGTGTTCCCAGCTCAGCCCACTGTGCACATAGAAATAATCCCAAGTAGGCAAGGAAAAATCGTCTAAAAATCATTTCCCCGCATTTATTTGTTTGTTCCGTGTGTGTGTGTGTGTGTGTGGTATGTAATATGTGATGTGGGCACATGAGAGTGTGGGTACACATACCCTTAAGCACATATTCTGAGGCCAACGCAGGACATTGGGTATCGTCCTCTTCCCTTCTTCACACCTATTGCCTTGAGAAACTCTCAGGATCCTCCATGGCTAACCTGGAAGCACTCTGTTTGGGCTAAGCTGACTGGCCAGTGATCTCTCAGGATCTGTTGGGGGTACAGGGATTTCCTACCGTGGGAGTAATGGGGTTTCCACCTCAGATCCCATGCTGCAGAGCAAGCGTCTTGCCCTCTGAGCCACACCCCACACACGCCCCAGAAGCTTTTCAGTGGGTCTAACGAGGCAGCACCAGTGGCAGCCCAGGAGGGTGCTACCTCCCAACAGACTAGAAGAGCAAGTTGAGCTAGGAATGATGACACATTTTTGTAAGCCTCGTACTTTGGAGGCTGAGGCAGAAGGATTGCTGTAGGTTCAAAGCCAGCCTGGCCTATTGAGTGATGTTATCTCCAAAACAAAACCAAAAAACAATAGTTTGGTTATATAGGCAGGAGTGTGTATGTGTGAAGTGTTTTCATCAATCCAGTATACTTCTTCGTGCAAATGAAGGATTATATTTAGGCTAATCACAGACTTTCTGCTTCTAATCATCAAGGTTATGGCAACATTATTATTACAAAGGGGTTTGAGAGAGTCTGCTGCCCCCTTCGGCCTCTCAACTGTGTGATTTGGCAACAAGACATTGGTTAAAGCAGTGCAGGCCCGCTCTAGGTAGAACCTGCTGGTGTCTTGAACTTCCCAGCCGCCAGCGTCGCCAGCAGTGAGTCTTCAGCCTGTAACCCAGTCTAACGCATTTTGCCATGCAGTAGCCTGGAGGGCTAAGATGGTGCTTGTAAAAGTTTGGTCAAAATCATGAGCTGATGGACTGGGGAGACGACTCAGGGGACAGAAGCACTTGCTGAGCATGACCGAGGAGGACCCAGAACCCACATCGAAAGCCTCTTGTAGCCTAAGCACTGTGAGGGGCATAGACTAGGGGACTGTGGTTGCTAGCCTGGCTCTGGGTTCAGGCTCAGTGGAATAGAAGAAGGATAGAGCAGGAGCCTTGACGTCCTCGTCTGGCTGCCATAGATTTGCATGTACACCACACACACACACACACACACATGTACGTCTCACACACATGCACATCTCACATGCATACACACACACTGTGAAATTATAGTGGGTCATGTTTTAGATTGTTTTAGGAAGTATAGGCGGGGGCTAATGCACACCACACATATGCACACACACACACACACCATAAAACGATAATGGGTCATGTTTTAGATTGTTTCAGGCAGGATAGGCGAGGGCTGAATCTTCTTGTTAAAAACAGTCTCGCAATTTCATTGGCTCACCATAAGGTACTTCGCTGTTGAGTGGGAGGAGGGAGGAGATCTCGTGTTTATTGCCACCACTTAGAGTTCAGGCTGAGAGGCACTCATGGTCACCATGGCAGGGGATGAGTACCCAGTGCATCCAACCCTAGCCCTTAAAGCTACCACTAGAAGCAATGTGGTTCGCAATTCAGTGGCCTAAGTGAGCCGTGTATCCATATCTAATTTAAAAGGAGCTGGAAAGAGGAAGCTGGAAGAGCCTAGAAAATTTGTGAATATCTCACCAGATCTCAAGGTGATCAACAAGGCGTCAGGTTAGTCTGTGATGACAAAGACCACTGTCATTGATCAGCTGTTAGTCATGTTTCAGCCAGTCTTTGGATAGGTTTCTCAAGCCATATGCAGATGAGTTTGACGTGCCAATACAGTCATTTATATAGAGATTTCCATCAGAGACCAACGAGACAATACAGTGATTTATATAGAGATTTCTGTCAGAGACAAATGAGACAAGATGGGTAGGTCCTATCTGACTGAACGGAGAGGCAAATGCTGGGTGTGGTGGCATTTGCCTGAAATCCCAGCACGCAGCAGGCAGACAAAGTTGGACAGCAAGTTCAAATCCAGCCTGGGACTTTGTTGCAAGGCCTTGGAGATGGGACAGGGAAAGCGTAAGAGAGGGAGAGAAAGCATTAGGAAGGAGGAAAGGAAAGGAGGGAGAGAGAGGAAGAAAGAGAAATCCAAATGAGTCAGAACATTTGAATATAAACTGCAAAGATCCAACTTGGACTAGTGTAGGAAAATAGATAAAAGCAAACTGTGACCCAGATGCCACCATTTAGCTGGGCTCTCCCTGCCTGCCACATCCCTGGGCTCAAGAGAGAACCCACTCTCGCCACCACAGCCAATCTAGCAGCAGTTGGGACTGCACAGTGCCATCCCCGTAGGTACCACAGCCCTCTCAGATGTCAGAGGTCTCTTGCAGGTCCCAGGCCCCTTACCACATAGCATCTCTTGTGTTATCTCCCCCACTAGCCCCACCTCCAATTTTCAGCCTGGCCTCACCCCCTCCCTGTCATTCATCCATCCAGGTCCTTGCAGAAGCCACTCCTTGTCATGCCCCAAACCCACATCTCTACCTGTCTACTTCCTGGACCTTCATGCCCTCAGAACAGCCCACTTCATCCTACCAGTTAGGTTTTCCTTTCTCCCCTCCCTCCCTTCAGCCCTCATCCCATTCCCCTCCCCTCTTTGTGGTCACACAGCAAGACATCTCACTCTCTTCCTCCCAGCCAGCCTGTGCTGTCCCACAGGAGACTCTTGCCGAGGCACTGGAGACCTCTTTGTTGCTGCAACTAATGGTCTATGAGATCCTTGGCAGCTTTGAGCCCTCCCCGTCCCTTCCTTTTCTCTTCCCTCTTCAGCTTTCAAGCCCCCTTCAGTGGTCCGGCCCTACCCCTGACTCTTTCCTACCCCCATTCCAAGGGGTTCCCAGAGCTTTGGCCTTTGCCCGCTTCCCAGGGCATCTGAACCTACCAAGTGTTGGGTGCCATTCCTGGTCTTGGCCTCACCCGTCTCTCAGACCCCATCAGCTTTCCCTGTCCTTCACACCATGTGCAGCTCCACGTTGTCACGGTGGTTGTCAGTGCCGCGCTTCGCCATCTCTTGTCCCCCTGTGTCTTTAACAGCTTCACGGCACCCTTTCCATCCCTGTCATTTCGGTGAGAAAGCATGCGTTTAGCTCATCCCTGCCCCTGCCTCCCACAGCAAAGCGGTGACTGGCTTCCAATGATCCCACATTGCCTTCTCCTCTATCTTCTCAATCCCTTTCCCCAGCTATGGCTTCCCTCTCAGCCAAGCTATCTCTTCCCAGGACAACTGCCACAGCCACCTGCCTGTGCTTTTAGCACCACTTCCACTTGGCAAAGGGACCCGTGGAAATGCGCCGAATCCAAATGACATCAGCTCCCTGGGACGGGACTGGAAATCAAACCAGAGGCCAGGCCCCACACTCTCAGTCTGCAGGAGCAAAGGAGGATTAGAAAAATGAACAGCATTCCCTGACCCCTACTGAGTTCAGCTAGAAGTGCAATCCAAGCTGCACCCCGGCCCTGAACCACTTCCTCTGCTATGCATCAGAGTCTCATGGGTACAAGGCTGGGCATCCATTCCCTAGAGTCTAGAAGATGAATGAGGACCAACTGGGCCAGCAACAGTTCTGTAGGGCTGTGCAAGCAGAGGGTGACTCTCTCTCTCTCTAGAAACTGGCAACCAGGTACCTCCCTGCACGATGAGGTGTCCTGGCAGGGTGAGATCACACCCAGCTTGGTGTGACCGAAGTCACTCACCGTGGGATAAGTAGGTTTCTCAGAGGGAGTGTCCTAGGAGACACTGGAGGCCTCATCTACGTCTCACCCAATATCATTGATTTTCTATTACACAATAAGCATGGTAGAAAGGCTTATAGGTGTGAGGGCATGAAACTATTTCCCAGCCCACAGAGCAGGCACTGTTACTATGCCAGCTCCAGAGTCGAGGAGGTCAGCTGGGAGGGGCAGCCCAGAAACCCATTCTGCATTCATCTTGATAGCCTCAGTGTCTTCATTAGGATATAATTCAAATTTAAAGAAAAAATTTAAGTTTAATTTCCTTATAACTGTCATTAAGAGTCCCCAAATAGCTGGGCCATGGTGGTGCACGCTTTTAATCCCAGCACTCAGGAGGCAACTACAGAGTGAGTTCCTGGACAGTCAGGGCTACACAGGGAAACCCTCTCTTGAAAAAAAGGAGAAGAAGAAGAAGAAGTCCCCAAATATTGAAATCTGAGCAGATTTTGTTGTATTACAGTTCCTTCTATCGCTATTTTTGGTAAGGCTGTCATGAAAAAAGGTCACAGGTGGCTTCCTAGCTGAAACCCATTTCTCACCCCTTACACTAGAAGTCGACAACAAAGCTACAACAGGGTGGGTTTCTCCAGAGGCCTCATCTTCCCGGATCTTTCCCTGTGTGGGGCACGCCTGGCTCTCCCTGTGCGTCAACATTCCTACTTCTTCTAAAGACTGAAATCAGACCAAGTTAGCATCTACCTCATTTTAACCTACGCCTCTTTAAAACTTGCTGATATTCCTTTATTCAGAGGACACAGCACCCACAGGGCAGCTCACAGCCATCTGTAACTCCAGTACTGGGAATCTGATGTCTTGCCTGGTGCCTAAGGACACTACGGACATGTGGTACAAATAAACAGATGCAAATAAACATTCATGCACAATAAAATAAAATAAATATCTTTAAAAAAAACAGTTTTACTTCCAAATACAGTCGTGTTCGGAGGTGTCCGGTATCCTTCAATATCCACAATTTGATGACACAACTTAGCCCACACGTGATGTCTTAGAGCTTCCATTACAAGAATAAACACCATAATCAAAGCAACTTGGGGAGGGAAGGGTTTATCTCATCTTATAGCTTGTAGTTCATCATCCAGAGAAGTCAGGGCAGGAACTCAAGGCTGAGCCTTGGAGGCAGGAGCTGATGCAGAGGCCATGGAGCGGAGCTGCTTACTGGCTTGCTTCCCATGGTCTGCTCAGCCTGCTCTCTGGGACCACCAGCCAGGGACGGCACTGCCCACAGTGAGCTGCTGCTCCCCGCCTCCCACGTCAATCAAGAACATGCACTACAGGCTTGGCCACAGGCCAATCTGGTGAAGGCCTCTTTTCCGTAGAGGTTCCCTCTTTCCATTTGACTCCAGCTCGTGTCAAATTGACATAAAACTCCCTAGCAGAGACTGCACATATTTGTATCTGAACACCTTCAGAATAAACCAAAGACACGAGGCCCCTTTACCTAATACGTCATGAGTATTTTCTAAAGTCAAGAGCACTCTCCTACAGCTCGCAGAACAACTACCAGAAGGAGGAAATTGATCTGCTGGGCTTTGAGAATATAGTGTTGTCGGCTACAAGTTATCACTCTTCCTAATCCATCTGTTTGCCCCGCTGCTGGTTTACTAACTTGGATCCCTGGTGAAGGCCTGGCAAGTTCTTCCATGGTAGAGTTACTATTTTCCCTCTAGAGTTAATAATTAACTAGTTCAGGCCAATGAGAAAGCGCAGCGGATAAAAGCGCTTGCCGCGCGAGCCTGATGATCTGAGTTTGATCCTTGGGACCCACTGTGGAAGGAGAGAACTGACTTCTGAAAGTTGGCCTTCTGACATACACACACACACACATAATAAATAAAATAAAAACATAAAAATAATAGTTAATAGTCTTATTAAAATTACCTTGAAACTGTGAGTCTTTTTTTAAATATTTTTTATCTTTGATTACGTGTAGGTGTGTGTGTGGGGGGTGTACACGTGAATACAGATGCCAGCTGGAGGGCAGAAGTCAGAGGTTTCAGATACCCCCGAAGCTGCAGTTACAAGAGCTTGTGAGCCACCTGATGTGGGTGATGAGAACCTAGTTCAGGTCTTCTGCAAGAGCAATACATGCCCTTAACTGCTGAGCCAATTATCCAGCCTGAAATATCTTATTCTTTTTTACTTTTAAATTTTATCCATCATCATCATCATCTCTCTCCCCTCCCTCCAACACCGTGTGTGTGTGTGTGTGTGTGTGTGTGTGTGTGTGTGTGTGTGTGTACGCGTGTCCTGTTTAGGTCAGGAGACAACTTCGCGAGGCCAGTGCTCTCCTTTGACCGTCACTTAGATTCTGGGGCTTCACCTGCTGAGCCATCTTGCTGGCCCTAAACTATGTGGATATCTTGCTTCTTGTCCAACACAAATTCCTGCTGATGATCCCTGCTACAGTGCGTTATTACAATGAGGTAGCTTGGCGGCCATTCTCTAACACCATACTTCTCTCCACCTGAGGGGCTTTCCCCACTTTTGGCTATTTCTATCACTGTAAACTCAACATTTCTCACTTAATAGGTTATGGTCCATTGTTGCTCTATTTAAATGCCCAAGTTGTCCAGACTTAGCTAGTCAGAGCTGTCTCAAGCCAGAGAGCCCCGCCCCACTTTTTTAGCTTTCAGGAAGTCAATTTATTGACAGAAAAATAACCAGAGAAGTCCTCTGCACAGACAGTGACCACAGCGACCTTCCTTCCGGTGGGGGCTGTCAGGAGGTAACATCCTCAATCTGCCTGATCTTTCACCCAAGTGAGCAAGAACTCTGAGGATTGACAGGTCCTCAGTCCAGGAGTCATAGCCTTGTTTCCTCCTGTGGCCCCATTTGGTAGACAGAGCAGTGCCCAGTCCTTGAAGCCGGCATGATGGCATATGGGGAGGCCTCATCCTGGTCTTCATCTTCATTCCACGAGTCCCTCGTGGCAAATGGTTTCCTTTCCAGAAAGAACAGTGTCGTAGACAAAGGTCTCACCGAAAGAAGCAAAGATGTGAGGTGAGCCGTACCGAGTTCTCTCCTCCAGACACCTGAGCTCTGAGGTCGAAGAGCTATTCTTCCTCATTTGCCGTCACCTCGCAGGGTACCATTTTTTTTTTTCAAGTCATCTCGGGACTCTGCCACTGGAAAAAGAAGGCCAACCACACCTTTAAATGCATGATTGCACAACAGCATTGACCATTACCAAAACGAGATCAACTTCTCCGGGCATCAGGGTGCGGACGCTGAGGCCTTACTCCTTTGTCCTCCCGGGCTGAGGGTTTGGCCCAAATCTCTAGCCACGTGGGGTTCCCACATGCCATACAGGTCTACTGGATTCCTTCACTGGTTGAAAACCTACTATTTGTCAGGCATGGCCTGAGAGCTCTTTAAAAGGTAGGAAGATGTTCGTGTGTGGGGGGTGGGGGGTGGGGGGGAGGGATGAACAGGATAGACAACTCATGATTGTGTACTTTCTAGGACTGAGAGCATTAGCTCAGAGACCAAAATTTTAAACATTCCTTTTCTTATTGATAACTTTGATACTTACCTTATTCATTTGTTATGTGTCTGTATGCAAGTGCACACGTCACAGTAAGTAGGTGGAGTTCAGAGGACAGCTTCCATCGTGGAAGTGGTGGGGACCAAATGCCAGTTGTCAGAATTAGTGGCGAGCACCTTGGCTCACCTGCGAGTGGAGGCAAAGGGGAAGACCAGGGAGGGGTAAGCAGTGGCTGTGCCTCTAGGAATACAAACGTAGGGCTCACAGGCGTGAGATCATCCGGGCAAAGGGTGTAGATCGGAAAGGAGTCGACAGTGAACGGTGAAGTGAAGCAAGTTACACCTCCGTTGCTATTCTTGAGAGGTGTCACGTGAACGCATCTAGGACGAAGTCCCGGGGACTGAGAACCCCCGAACTCCTACTGTGGGCCCCTAAAGCAGGGCCCACTGGGGGCGGGGCCTCACTTGGGTGTGGGCGTGGCCTCGACGCTAGTCTGGCAGCTCTGGGGCCGGCCCGCGGCCGGGGCGATGACGTCAGTGCATGACTGGGTTTTTATGAATGAAAGGAATCCTGTGCGTGAGTAATTCCGGGAAGCTCGCCTTACAACTGCGCGCGGCTCCGGCCCCCTGCGCCGCCCGCCCCATAACAAAACTCTGAGCGGCCGGCGCTGCGCGAAGCCGGGTACCCAGTGAACTGCGGTCCCGATCCGAGAGGAGTGGGGCTCGAGGGCGACCTGGGACCGCCACCGCGACAGCTGCGGGGAGGACAGCTGCGACAAGCGCGCGCGGAGCGCCGGGCCTGGCGGAGAGCGGTAAGGACGCGTCAGGGACCGGGACCGCGCTAGGGCTGAACGCTCCGGGTCGCGCCTGGGCCGCGCGTGGGGCCGTGCTGTCGGCGCCCCTTGTACCTCTGCCCACCGAGGGGCCTCCGAGGGGCTGGCTGGGAGGCGGTGCGCGGGCCCCGGGAGGAAGCCGAGGCGGAGGCGGGGGCGGGGGCGGGGCGTACACGTACGTGACTCGGTGAGAACAGTTCTTGGAGCCGCGCCCAGCACCGTGTGTGCGCGGTTTGTTTACGTCCCCCGGTGGCGTGCCTGCGTGTGTGTTCTCTAGGGAGCGTCCTGGGTCCTGCGGGCTGAGTGCGCCCGGTTTACCTCGGGGTGTGTGTGTTTGTCTTTGGCTGCACGCGCACCCTGGATACTGACACTAGCCCGGTGTACCTTGAAGTGAGTGTCACACCGGTGTCCGCTGGAGCAAATGCGGAATAAGAACCCGAGTGAAGGAAGTGGCCCAGTCGATGGTAATACCAGGTCTGGATTTTTTTTTTCTTCTCCCTCTCCACCCTCCGCCATCCTCCCCCTTCCCACCAGACGGGACTGCCCGGCCCCAGTTGTCTCCGGAGTTTCCCCTGGATGGAGCCATGTGACATCAGTGTTTGTTTCTTGCCCAGCACGGGTGCCTGCAGCGTTAGGTAGAGCAGAGTGAGCCTCCTCCTGGCCACCTGGTGGACCTGGTAATGAAGTGCGTGGAAGTCCTTCCTTAACCCCAGGTTTTCTGGCTCAGTATGGACTGTTCATCACTGGACTGTCCTATTCCTCCTATCTCAGGAGAAATAGGGAAGGCCAGAAAGGCCATGGCAAAGATTGGGGAAGGCAAGGCTCCTAGGCTGCTCCGGTGGCTAGTGACTGGTCTGGGTTTCTTTCTTTCTTTCTTTCTTTCTTTCTTTCTTTCTTTTTAAAAAAATTATTTATTTATTTATTATGTATACAATATTCTGTCTGTGTATATGCTGCAGGCCAGAAGATGGCATCAGACCCCATTACAGATGGTTGTGAGCCACCATGTGGTTGCTGGGAATTGAACTCGGGACCTTTGGAAAAGGAGGCAATACTCTTAACCTCTGAGCCATCTCTCCAGCCCTGGTCTGGGTTTCTGAGGCCGCACTGGGTCCTGAAGGAGGGAGAGAGAGAGACTGATAAGCCAACGCGCCTGGTAGTTTCAGTTCTCAGGTGGGACTCGTTAGACTGGACCTGTATGTGGACTGCTGGACCCCAGGGCTAATTAAAGACTGGTACACCTAGAGGCCACCCCGGACCAGCAAGATCAGCAGGCAGTGTAATCCCTGTCTTCCTGCGGGAAGGGTTCATGTGGGAGGGGAGCGTTGCAAGAAAACACCTGCTGAGGCCAGCAACCTGAACGGTAGCTAGTTCTGGGAACCCCATGACCCGACTCAGACTTTTCCCCCCTTGCCCTGGAATCCAAGGAGGTGGCAACCAAGCTTGTTAGGGGGTGGAATCAATAATACTTTAACGTTGAGCCCAGTGAGTTCTGCTTCCACCTGTGAGGACTCCAGTGTCCTGGTCTGCGGCACGTCTGTCAGTTGTGAAGTGCAGCCTGTTTACCAGGGGAAACTGGGAAAGCAGAACCGACCCCAAGGCCTGCAGCTGGAGATGTCTGTAGAGTTGGTGGTGGGGGCGGGAGCTGTAGTCAGGACCACAGGATGTAGGTGGGTCCATCCTCAAGGCTGAAACATCAAGAAACATTCCCCAGTGGGGCTGGGGGTCAGTGGTGAGGGGAAGTGGCTAACTGGCTCACTGACAGATGGAAACTTAGCATTGAAAGATTCTATTTCCCCTTGAATCCCCAGAGGTCTACTAGGGCCCAGGATCCCTAGATAATGCACTTTTTTTTTTTTAATGAGCATTTTTCTTGCACGTATGTGTTTGTACCCTGTGTGTGCCTGGTGCCAGCAGAGGTCATAAGAGGGTCTTGGATCCCTTGGAATTGTAGTCACGGATGGTTGTGAGCCATCCTGTGAGTGCTGGGAACTAAATCTGGACCCTCCTCTGCGAGAGCAACAAGTGCTCTTAACCACTGAGCCATCTGTCCGCCTCAGTTTTTGATGGGAGGATTTATATACACTTGCTGGGGCAGGAAGGCCTGGTGAGACCAGTTCACCCGTGGCCGTGGTAGTGGGGGTGCTGCTGGCTCCTGTCTCCATGCACTAGGAAGCTCTGCTGACACTTAGCCTTGCATAGCGGCTGGACCACACACTTAGGGGTGCGGTAAACAGACCCTGGGACTGCCTTCTGGGAAACAAAGTAAAACAGCTCACTACAAAGTGGCCGCTGAGATAAGTGCCCTGAAGGGGAAGTAGCAACAGGGCTCCTGCTTAGCCAGGGCAATCATGGAAGGTTTCCCTGGGGAGGTGGCTAGGGAGTAGAGTCTAATGTTGCAGTGACTCTGGAACACAGAGGACAAGGGCTGTGGTTCCTTGTGGGGCTTTCAGGGCTCAGCACAGAGCCTGGCATACAGTAGGTGCTTCTTGGATATGTGGATAGCTAAAGAAATGGGCAATGGCTCCATGTCCTTGAGCTCAGTGACACAGATAGAAAGAGGACCACAGGTTCAGGAAACAGAAAGCAAGACGGTGGACGAGAGGAGTCTTGTAGGAATTCCCCAACCATGACCAGGTCCTTCAGGGTGCAGGTGGCTTCCTCCTTCAAACACTCGGAGCCTGTGTTCCTTTTGGCTAATAGTCATTAGGAAATCCAATCTGCTCATTTGTTGATTATTAGCAAGAAGAATTGCTGGGAGGCTGGAGGGAACAGGTTATCGGCCGGAGGCTCCTCTGTGGGCTGGGCAGCTGGTAGAATGGGCGCTGTGGTTTTGATCTTATTTTCCCGAAGACTTTAAAGTTCAGTTTTTTATTTATATAGGCGTTTGTGCCTCAGTGGAGTTTTGTGTTCCACACGTGTGCAGATGGCTATGGAGGTCAGAGGGTGTCAGATCCCTGGAACCGTAGTTACAGGCTGATATGATCCACTCCATGTGGCACCGAGGAGAGAACCTAGGTCCTCTGCCAGAGCAGCAAGTGCTCTTAACCACAGAGCCATTTCTCTAGCCCTATTTTTGTTTTGTTTCGTGATCCTGGGTCTTATGTAGCCTGAGGCAGCCTTGAACTTCTGGCCTTCTTTTTCTGCCTCTTGAGGGCTGCGCTCACCGTGTACGTGACCACACCCGACTAGTACAAGGTCTCGAAATCTGCCAAACATGGCCAAGTTTGCAGGTTCGTGTCTGTAGTGACCCCTTTGATGCTATTGGAGGTGGAGGTGGAGGCAAAGGAGGGGGTAAGGCAGTGGTCAGGCCACTGTGGTCTTGGTCTGGCTGGAAGAGGAAGTGGCCCCTAGCTGTGCAGGTGGAGGAGAAAGGAGGTCAGGGCTCATAGGCCGGCTGCTTGTGCGCTCATGCTTCTGCCTCCAGGAGGCCTTCCCTGGTTTCCTTTCCTTTCCTCCAATGTCTGCACCCTGCTGGAGGCTTTGGAGCTTCACGCTGGGCCAGAACCTGACAGTGTAAACTCATGACATTGCCATTGCTGGATGGTACCTTAGGTTCCAGGGAGGTTGGGCATGTTGGGAAATCCAGGCCCAGAGAAAGGGAGTGACAACCTGGAGTCACACAGTGAGAGTGTGGGTAGCAGCCTGTACTGCTCCGTTCTCCCAGTCTTGCGCCCTTCCAGGAGGGAGGAGGCGCCCCGTGCTCACTGCCAAGACCCAGGCAAACACATTTTTTCCCTCTGTCCTCACCAAGTAAGCAGTGTGGCTCAGCAGCCAGAGAGGAGCCCATGCCAGTGGGTGGGCCGTCTGCAGGATGTCTCGGGTGTACAGCGAGGGGCCAGAGACAGGGACAGGAAGGCCAAGGCCCCTGGCTGGTCAGCCGTCATGTCCCCGAGAATGAGCTCACTCCTGAGTCTCCAAAGAATACTAGGAACCTCAGACGTGGAGTTGGCCCCGCTGGCTTCCCCAGGAAGAAGAAAAGTCTTGAGGGTGGGGTCCCTGGGTCAGGCAGGCTGGTGGCAGTGGAGTCTCCTTGCCTTGTGTCCTAGAAACTGGGGCCTGCTGCTAGAAGCCAAAAGTCAAAGGCAGTGGGAAAATCTCTCCCCCTTCTCATGTTGGGACAGTCCCTCTGTGACTGGCTGACTGCTGAGCTAGGACATTCCTGGGCAAATCTGAGCCTCCATGGACTTTGAGGATGCCACTGAGGGGCCTAAGGCTAGAATGCGGGTTGGCGGGATGTAGGAGGAGGGGCGGGTCCCAGCCTTCCTAGCATACACTGTCTTCAAGGGAATGGCTGCAGTCCCACCTCTTGGGGGGCTGGCTGTGCCGTGAAAGAAGGTTCAGCAGGAAAGCTGAGGTTTGGGGTGTTTGGGGATTTTTTTTTTTTTTTTTTTTTGAGACAGGGTTTCTTTGTTGTAACTTTGGCTATCCTGGAACTCTCTCTGGAACGCAAAGATCCACCTGCCTCTGCCTTCCAAGTGCTGGGGTTAAAGGCATGCGCCACCTGAGGTTTTGAAAGCTTCAGGGGCTGTTTCATCTCCCTGGAAATAAGTGCCTGGCTAGAGTGATCTGTGCCCAGCCAACCCAGTCCAGCCCTGACTTGATCTAAGACGCAAGAAGACCAGGAAAGATCGTGAGGGCTATACTGCCAAGGTTCTGGGTCCGAACGGCGCACTCAGCACCCTGCAGGTCCTTAGTTAACTTGTGCAGGGAGAGGCCCCCTTCTTCCACCAGGTCCCTTGACTAAACAACTATCCCCCACCAGTCCAGCTCCTCACAGCTGGCAAAAAGGCCTGGGTATCTGGTGTAACTTGAATATCCCATCCCTGGCTGACCTTACCCAGGTCCAGGCACAGCACAGGTGGAGTGGCTTCCTCCTCACAGATGTGAAGAAACAGGGCTCATAGAAGGAGCTGTACCGAGGGCATACTGCGGAGGTGTCGCGCTCAGTACAGCTTCAGTCCTGGGCTCTGCCCTGGGTAGCTGTGACCCCTCTGTCATCGTCTTGGGGCATTATTTGACAGTGTTATCAGGAAGACTGTGAAAATGATGGTCGGAAGGGACCAGAGGTCAGTCCTGAGCCAGGTGGTGGTGGCGCATACCTTTAATCCCAGCACTCAGGAGGCAGAGGCAGGTGGATTTCTGTGAGTTCGAGGCCAGCCTGGTCTACAGAATGAGTTCCAGGACAGCCAAGGCTACACGGAGAAATCCTGTCTCAAAAAAATGAAGAGGGGGGGCCGGGCGGTGGTGGTGCACGCCTTTAATCCCAGCACTCGGGAGGCAGAGGCAGGTGGATCTCTGTGAGTTCGAGACCAGCCTGGTCTACAGAGCTAGTTCCAGGACAGGATCCAAAGCCACAGAGAAACCCTGTCTCGAAAAACCAAAAAAAAATGAAGAGGGGAAAAAAAAGTCAGGCAGAATTCTGCCTGGATTGCAGACAGGCTGCGGTGTGGCTTCTAGCAAATGAGGTGCCTCTCTGGGTCACTACTTCCTCTTGGGGTGGTCTCTAGGGCCTTTCCTCATGCAGTTCTGTGGTGACCCTGGCTGGCTGTGCTGACTCAGAACAAGCCCCCAGAGCTGACTGCAGCCCTGACACCTGGCCAGGCTAAGCAATTTTACTAAGCTGCCAGACCACCTCTGCCCCTGTGTATGACAAGTTTCCACTAAAACCATGGAAGGAAACTGTCCCACTCTACAGATGGGATAGTAGAGACCAGAGATGTGAAGTAGTTCTCCCCAGGCTGCACAGCCTGGAGAAAACATGGACAGGACTCAAACTCTGGGGCTTGCCTCTCAGCCAGTGCCACCCCTTTCCATTTCCCAAGCCCTTATCTGGGCCAGAGGTTACCTGGGTGGGGTCCCTATGCTTGCTCCGACTCTCCTGGCACCTGTGACATCTGTCCCACAAGACGGAAGACAAGGAGAAGAACGTAGAGGCCAACGAGCACGTTCCACTCACCCTATAGTTCCCCTAAGCTCATCTTGGAACTTGGCTAGGACACTGACCAGCTGGGTGACCATGACAGAAACCCCACCCACCCACACCACCGCCTGCTCCCTGCCCCTGTTGGGCCTGGGCAGGGCAGCCTCAAACACCCGGGGCCGACTCAGCTGTCTAGTGTAGGGACAACAAGTAAAGGGATGGTCACACCACTGGGGAAGAAAAGCAAGGGCAAGACGGGCTGGGGGGCAGGGGGCACCCAGCAAGGCCTATGGGTCAGGGAGGGCTTCCTACCCTAGAGACAGAGTAAGCAGGAACCTGGCAGACAGACTGAGGGGAAAGCGGAGGGGCAGCAGGGGGTGGGGTGATAGGAACTGAGCGATTCTTCCAGGCTGGAGGCAGACTAGTGGGAAGCAGGGTGGGGCTGGGCACAGGGCCTGCCGCCTGGAGCACTACATGGTGCCTGGACTCTTGTCTTCTGGCCAGTAGGACCCACAGGAGGTGCCATGTAGCCATGGCATGTCAGATTTTCTTATTGAATAGGTATCAGTCCACCATAGTGTGTGGCTCAGGCAGGGAACTGTTTAAAACACACGCCACTTCAGATATGATGGCCACACCTATAACCCCAGATGATGGCCCACACCTGTAATCTCAGAGATGAAGGCCCACACCTGTAATCCCAGAGATGATGGCCCACACCT
Source organism: Alexandromys fortis (assembly GCF_014885135.2). Lineage (NCBI taxonomy): Eukaryota > Metazoa > Chordata > Mammalia > Rodentia > Cricetidae > Alexandromys > Alexandromys fortis. Next base: position 1,161,738 of record NW_026068041.1, on the reverse strand, counting down.
GTAATCCCAGAGATGATGGCCCACACCTGTAATCCCAGAGATGATGGCCCACACCTATTAAGCCAGGACTTTGGTAACTGAGGCTGGAGGATTGCAAATTCTATTCTGTCCTGTGAAGTCAAGGAGACCCACTCTCCAGAATCAGCACAGGGCATCTAGAACTGCCCAAGTCCTGGTCTGGGCCCCAAGTGCAGCTTCCAGCTACATCAAAAGGGGCACGGTGGTTTTTTGTTGTGTAGAGATAAGGTCTTGCTTGAATGTGGTGTGTAGCCGAGGATGGAATAAAAATTGTGATCTTCCTGCTTCAGCCTCCCCAGCCCTGGGGTTGCAGGGTGTCGTGCCTGACCTAGCGGTTTTGTTAGTCTTGGTTCTCTTTTATTTGAGGCAGGGTCTCACGTAGCCCAGGCTGGCTTTGAATCCATGATCTAACAGGATGACCTGAACTTCTGACCCTCCTGTCTCTTTCTTGATGCCAGGATCCCTGCCCTGTGCTTCTGCTCCCCTGCAGGCCCCATAAGACCCTCCTAGCCTTGGGATCACAGTAGCTGTGTCAGTCAAAACAGTGTCTTGAATGGGCAACTTCCCTTTCCTGCCCCACTCCTTCCTGCTGTCTGAGCTGCTCCACTGACCCCTAACCTAGTGGGAGTTTCTCAGAAGCTCCAGACTGTCCCCACCAAGGCCTGAGTCACAACTGAGAATTCCACAGTTGCCACACGAGCATCTTCTCTGGCCAGACCCTGTGCTAAGCTGGGGTAAACTGTAGAGTCAGCAAGGATCCTGCTGTCGGAGAGGGGACATCCTTACAGGGCAGACACTGAGCAAGATGCGGCATGTGTGTGAGGGTGGTGAAGACTCAGTGTGAGATGTGTGTGCATGTGGGTGTTAGCATGCAGGATGCAAGTGTGTGTGGAGGTCAGAGGTTGGCGCTGAGTATCCTTGATTATGTGCAGACGTACGTGAACTCAGAGCTCCTGGTTCAGCTAGCCCAGCTAGCCAGTTAGTTCCGGGAGTCCTGTCTGTAGCCTCCTCCTATCCTGGGATTACAGGTGGGGTACCACACTCACCTTGCATTTACATGGCTTTCGGGGATCCAAAACTCTGGGCCTCTCACTTGCCCTTTTAAATTTTTGACATTTATTTTTATTTCCTGTGCATGAATGTTTTGTCTACATGCATGTCTGTACACCATGTATTCAATCCCCAATTCAAAAAGAAAGGAAAAGAGTTGGCGAGATGGCTGTGGCTAAGAGCACTTGTTTAACAGGGTTTCATGCAACTCCAGCTGGCCTCAAACTCCACCACACCAGCCTCCCCCAAGTTTCTGTTCACCTGTCTCCCCAGTGCCAGATACGTGGCAGATTGTAGCTAATCAGGAAATGGTCACTGAAGGAATGTGAGTCTTGCAGGCCCCGGGGAAGGCTCTGGGGACCACTGGGCTCATCACAGGCTAGAGGAGGATAGCTGCTATCCCTTCTAGAGCCATGGCGAGTTAGTGACTGGCAGACCCCAGGCAGTTTGGGAAATCTTCCCAAAATATGACCTTGGCCAAGTGCTGCTGGGGAGCACACTTGGGCGCTGTATCTTGATGAGGTACAGGATGAATTTTGGAGATTCACTGACCTGCACACATTTGGGCACATTTCTGTAGACAGCCTGTAACCCCAGCACTCAAGAGGCAGAGGCAGGAGAATAGGGAGTTTGAGGCCAGCCTTGGCTACATGAGATTGCTCTGTGGTTAAAGGAGTTTGCTGCCAAGCCTAGGATCTTAAATGGATGCCCTAGAACCCACAGGTGGAAGGAGAAAACTGACTCCTACAAATTATCCTCTGACCTCCACACGACTGTCAGGGCTCTGGTGGACCCAGCTAACATACAACTGAAACAAACCAAAGCATGCATGTCCTGGCCCCATGCAGGAGAATGGCCCATGGGAGGAGTGTCCACTCCCTCAGTTCACGTCTGTCAAGTGCTTAGTGTGTGCAGGCACTGACCTTGGTGTGGTAAGGCTGGGGGGGGGGCGGGAGGGAGGGACAAGCCATTAACTGGGATGGACACTGGCATTTGGCAAAGACCTAGATAATGAGGAGTCACTACAGGGAGCTGGAGTCAAGGGAGGCAGGACTAAATGCTGACCTAGGAGCCTTGAAAGCTAGGCTATGTGTTAGTATTCAGGCATCTGTACTGGCCTGCCCTTGGGGTCCTGACGGGCTATGTCTTCAGGTGCAGCCACTAATAGCACCTCCTGTGCACATCTGCTACATTCCCTGCCTCTTTCTCTTCTGCCACTCTTGTCCACACCGACCTGTCCCTGTCCCTTCTCTCTCCTCTTCCAATAAACCCGCGTGAAGTAAAACGTGAACAAACCAATGAAATGACCTTGAACTTCTCTCTCCCCCAGGCCTCCAGCCCAGAGGGCACCTTCTGCAAAAATGTCGGTGGATCCCTTATCCAGCAAAGCCCTGAAGGTGAGTTAGCTTCTGTGGACCACACTAGCTCCCGTGGGCTCTCTCTGCTGCTGCTGCTCTTGGTACAGCAGAGTTGTCCCAATTCCCCTTTCCTTCCTGGAAGCCCCAAAGGGGACTAAGCAGCTACAGGGCCAGAGGGGCAGGCAGGTCACTTCCCACTATGCCAGCTTCCCCATGTGTAAAGGGACTTTCCAGGCTGCGTTTCTCAGCGGGGGTCCAGGACTTGACTTGGTTAGTTTGAGCCCTGGGTGGCCTCCTGTGTGCTAATGCCAGGTCCCAGTCACCTTCAAGGTCTTGGCTCAAGTCCAGTAACCGCCAAAACGGGGAAGGAGGGCGCACTGGGAAGTGGGGCGGCATCCCCAGCACGGGTTGCGTGCCTCTGTTTCCCCAGGTGAAGCGCGAGCTGAGCGAGAACACGCCGCACCTCTCGGATGAGGCGCTGATGGGGTTGTCGGTGCGCGAGCTGAACCGGAACCTGCGCGGTCTGTCGGCAGAGGAGGTGACACGGCTGAAGCAGCGGCGTCGCACACTCAAGAACCGCGGCTATGCGGCCAGCTGCCGTGTGAAGCGAGTGTGCCAGAAGGAGGAGCTGCAGAAGCAGAAGTCCGAGCTGGAGCGTGAGGTGGACAAGCTGGCGCGCGAGAACGCCGCCATGCGCCTGGAGCTCGACGCGCTGCGCGGCAAGTGTGAGGCGCTGCAGGGCTTCGCCCGCTCGGTGGCCGCCGCCCGTGGGCCCCCGGCACTGGTGGCACCCGCTAGCGTCATCACCATCGTCAAATCGGTGCCAGGCCCTGCCCCCGCTCCTGACCCTGCCCCCTGCTCTTAGTACCCACCCCTTCCCCTCTTACCCCCCCCCCCCCCC
>NW_026068041.1:1149725-1158334 GCF_014885135.2 Alexandromys fortis | reverse complement strand
CCCCCCCCCCCCCCCCAGCGATGCCCTCTCCGACCGGATTTCCTTCCCAAAGTGCCTGAGTGCCTCCTGCTCCTGGTCCCTTTCTCTGCCACCGCTACCCAGTGTGGTGACTTCACATTCCTTTCCTGGGCTCTTTCTAACTCTTGCAGGTCCCCAGACTGGGACCTGGTGGCCCTGGGGAGGGGGCAACTTTGCTAAGTTGAGGGGGAACGACGTTGGGGTCCTGGGTTTCCCTGGACTGAAAGTCCATCTCAGATTGGAAGCGAGGTGGTGCAGAGATGGCCTACAGAAGAGCTGGGGGCGGGGAGGCTTTAGATTGTACTAGTATGCCCTTCCAACCCTCCCAAGATTTAGGACTAGGTGTGGCCTTGTGGGACTGCCCTGTTTGAAAGCAGAACTCAAAAGACCTCCCAACTCTGCTTGGGACCTAGGAGACTCTTAGCTAGGGTCAGGCTTTCTCAAGCTAAGAGTCTTTGGAGCAGACCAGTGGAGCTCTAACAAGTGGGGAAGCTGCCAGGCAAAACGACCCAAGGCCATACAGCACTGAGGGGTTGAGCTGCGACCCAAAATGGGCCTCTCACGGTTGCCCTAACATTCCAACCATGGATTGACTTCACGGGGGAACAGACACAGATAACGCGGTAGAAGGGCCACTCTGGCCTGGGAGGCCTTCGTCTACGAAGTGGGAGAGAGAAGCTGAAGGAGAGAGAAGGTGACACAAAGGGATGAGGTGAGAAGCTGGCCAGCCGGAGGAGCGGCAATGGAGAGACAGACACTACAGTCCTGATGCAGGGAACGGAGAAAAGGGGGTCCCTTGGAATTAAGGCTTCCACTTTGGTCTGGAGTATCTGTGGTGTGGGGGCTGACCACTGGTCCCCTGGGAAGTCTGGCCCTAGCACCTCCCCATCGCTGTATACTGCTGACCCCTCCACATTCTTATTTATTGCACGGATCTAAGTTATTCTCACCAGACAGAGCCCAGCTTCTTTTCCCTGGGAAATACGTGGGCCCTGAGCTGGACTTTATATTTTATATCTACAAATAAATCACATTTAATCTTATATTTAGGGAAAGCTGGATGGCAACAACAATAAGGTTTTTTTAAAATTTGCCCAGCTCCCAGAGTTATTTATTTTCTGACTTAAAGTGAGCCAGTTATCTGCCTTGAGTATTTTGTAGACGTTCTGAATAAAGTCAAATTCTCTTTTCCACAGAGAAGTGCATGTCCTCGAGTGTTTTATGTGTGCTCTGAATGAGTAGCCTGAGACCACTTTTGGGCCTCAGGAACTTTTGGGTCACTGGGAGGCTAAATCCCATTGCTAGCTTTTGCAAGTATGTGTGGGTGGAGACTGAGCAAGAAAAAGTTGTGCTCACAGTCCGTGCGGTCTCAGGCAGAGAAAAGTCTTGGGTTTTCAAACTGTCTACCACTTTCACATAGGTCTGACTTTCTACAGCCCAGTGGAAGGCTGGGTTCTGAACAGCAGGCCTCAGCCTTAATCTTAGGTCTTGGGAGGGAAGGGGAGAGGGGTACCCACTCATTAACTGCCTAGAAAGGAGCGGAATACTCTGCTCTTCAGCCAGGGGTCTTTCTCTGGTTGGCATGGATTAGTTTCTTGGGCTCTGGATCCCTTAAAAATGAAGGTGCTGTAGAGGCATGGTCTAGAAAAGCCCTGAAAGCGTAATAAATGATGGTCCACAGGACCAGGGTGAGGACCTTGTTTGCGGCTGGTCAGGGAGGAAGGGAGGGGCCAAGGAAAGCAGCAGAGTCGGACTGTAGGGAAGAGTTAGATTATGTGTCTCCCCCTCAAACTGGGGCTGTGCCAATACTCCTTCCTGAGAGGCCAACCTCAGGCCTGGCAGCAGGAAAGGGTGGGGGGTGGAAGTGGGGGTGCAGAGATGATGTAGACTGTTTACCTTCAGGTTATAGGCTTCCTGGGAAGTTCCCCCGCCCACACGCATTCCAGCCGTGCCTCTCACCCACAGGCCAGACCTTAGAACAGCACAGTGCCTGGGCCTGGCGCATGCAGGGAAGGATTCTTAGGCCTTAGGCCTCCTGGTTCCTAAGGATGGAAGATGGGCTCAGAGAAGCCAAGGAAGGTCTTTGATCTTCTGGGAGATACCTAGAAAGGTCACTACCTGCCCTGGAAAAGAACAGGGAATGAGGCCCAGCCCTCATGGGGATGGGGAAAGGGTGAACACGTTGTGGTCGGTTGTCTGTGAAGAAAGGAGAAACTGTCCAATGGGGATGTGGAACCTGACTTTAGTTCCAGACACCCCATGACGTACACACATCACACACAGGAAGAGGGTGGACACCCCTGTCCACGCCCACTACACCTCTTCCACACAGGAAAAAAACGGCACTGGCAGACAGAAGAGATTTCAATACAATCTATATTATCTCATATATATATTTCTTCCTGACTTTATTTGCTTGCTTCTGTCACGCATTTAAAATATCACAGAGACCAAAATAGAGCGTCTTTGTGGTGGAACGCAGGACAGTCACAGACGAGATACAAAACTAGGGCTCTGGCTTCATACAGCATACAGTTCATTTTCAAGTATTTCCTTTTATGTACAAAGAGCTACTCTACCTGGAAAAAATAAAAAATAAATGAGACAAGATAGGTTATGCATCCTAGGAAGGATGGGGCAGTCGGGTACAGGTTCCTGTCCTGTGTTCCCATGGACATTAGCTTCCTGCCCTGAGCTCCCCCGCAGCCTCACCCACCATGCCAACAGGCAAGTGTCAGGGTGGGTGGGGGACAGTGGGGACAGGACCAGCAACATACTTTGGCCTGGAAGGAAGGGAAAAGCCTGAGAAACAGACTGGTAGAAGCAATCCCAGGAGGGAACCATGGCAACGTCCCAAGGAGCTCCCACCTGCCTTCCTGGGCAACTTGGGACATCTGGCCAGGCCTACTGGGTGGGGCTGAGAGTTGCCCTCTGCACCCTACATGCTGGCCTCTAGGCCATGAGGAAGGAAGGAGGCTAAGAAGGTTGCTAGGATGCAACAGCCCCATGAGGTCCCTCCCCATGGACCCTAGGGAAGGAACCTGTTTGTTCTAGAAGTGACCAGAGGGAGGGAGGGCTTCCAGTGAAGGCCACAAGGCAGGTTCTTCCTTCCACATCACTGTCCACCTCAAGAGGCTACAGAAGCCAAAATCCAAGTGCTGCCTGGATTCCACATGCCAGGTTCTCTGCCACCCTACCTTGGAGTCCCAGGCCTAGAGGCAGCTCTGGGACGTGAGTGGAGAGGGAGCCAGGGGAGAGAATGGGTGGTCCCAGACAAGGGCACCTGACCCAGTGCCGCAAAGTCCTGAGTGCCAGCAGCTCAACAAGGAAGTGCCTGGGAGAGACTGGGGACCGGGGAGGGCTTTCATATGTGACTAAGGCACAGAAGAGATGGGCCGGGGGCCAGAGAGAGCGGAACACCAGGCCCTGCATGGCCAGGGATCCCAGGAGGGTCTGAGACCACCCCTCCCATGACCCCGCTGTATAACCATCCCTCCTCCAGCCTTCTTCTGGAAGTGGTCTGAAATGTGGAGACTCAGACTTCTCCCACGACCCAGGAGGGATAAGCCCCAGGCAGAGACCAGGACCCAGCAGGAGTCTTACTGCTCCATTGAGGAGGTGGTAGGGAACCCAAGCCCTGGCACAGTCAGGAATTATAGACGGGCTCTGCCCCAAACTATCAAGAACTGGACCCAAGTGAGAGAGCAGTATGGGCTTCTGGCTGTCCTCAGCAGGCCAGAAGAGCTAAGAGGCAGCCCAAGTGGCCACAGTGAGGACACCCAAGGGCCCTGCGCCCCACATGTCACCAAAGGGCCCATAGGCACAGAGGCATCCTTCCTAGGGGGCCTGAGGCTCCTGGGGGCTGGCTCCGATCCTTGCAGCATGCTAGGCAGGCCTAGGGTGGGAGAAGGGGAAGAGTCCATGGGGCATTCACATCACCTCCTGCTGCCCAGAATGAGACAAATCTCACACTGGACAAAGATGAACAGGGAAGGGCAGGCAAGTGGGAAGATCAGGTGGGGTCTGGGTATTGCACGGTGTGGGTGGGCTGGGCCTAACAGCCTCGGCAGATAGCTTGTTGGGGAGGGGGCTTAGGATGCAGCTTCTAGCCAAAACACAAGCATTAGACCCAGGCATGGCTGGTTCCAGACGTGTCCCCAGTACAGGATGGGCAGCAGAGGTGTGGCAGCTACAGCCAGTGTCCTCTGCTCTTGCCCCGGGTAGTGCAGGGTTGGCCATGTAGACACATTCCTGAGGCCTGTTCCTCTGGAAGCGATATGCGAGTTGTTTCTGGTCCAATAAATAAAAGGGCAACAGCAAGGTTGTGCTGGCTGCTCCCCAGCCTGGCTGGAAGCTGGAGGAGGCACTTTTCCTTCCCCACCAGGGCCCACATTTAGAACTCATCATCAGAGCTGAGCAACAGAGTCTTCTCATTGTCACGGGCACCGCTAAGGCTGTGGGACCGGGAAAGGCTATGGGTGCCACCACGCCAGGTGGGTCCAGGCTCCAGCGTGGACTGCTGTGTGTACTGCTGGTAGGCAGGAGAGAAGTTGTGGATGGCATCCTGCACAATGTCGTGTGGGTTCATGGTCTCTTTGAGGCTGCTGGAGATGCTCTTCATGGGGGCACAGCGGCCTGCAGGGAGCAAGCAGGTGGGGCAAGGGCCAGAGTAGGAAGAGGGAAACTTGATTAGTTCCTGCCCCTACTTCTGGGACAGACCCCACCCCAATGTGTTTGTTCGCTTGTCCCCTCCTGAGACAACAGTGCTGTTGCTGACTGGAGTGAACAGGGGAGCTGTGAAGGAAGTGAAGATGGAGGGACGAAGGCAACCATCCCGGGAAATGATGCTCACAGGCAGGAGCGACTAGGCAGAAATGGAAGTCTGCAGCAGTTAACCTGGAAGACCCTAAGCTCCAGTGCCAGAGGCTCCACAAGGAGCAGGCTGCCCTCTTAAGAGGACAGGAGCTTCCAATTCTTCCGTCTGAAGATGTGCCCTACAGGACTGGGGCAGGGATGGAAGCACAGTGCGGGTCACTGAGTCAGGCCGGAAGGATGAACTCAACCCTGGGCCCAGGACTTGGGACTCAGTCTCTCCACCCTCTGGGTGCTCTGTCTTGGAGACACTGTCAAATGCCCCTGCCATTCTTAGTGGGCACTGTGCCCCAGAACCTAGCAGGGTGTATTTCAAAACTAAAGCAAGGAGCAAAGGCAGCCAGGCTCAACAAAGGGCAGCCCTCTTAGGCAGGTGCTCAGGGCTCTCATCCAGAAGTGCCAACGGGGTGATGGGTACACAGAGGAGCCACAGAAAGGCATGCCAGTGACAGGACCAGACTGACGTGCAGGACAGACGTACAGACGGAGAAAGAGAGCAGACCTACCGTATGGGCCGTATGTCAGCACTGCCCGAGGCCAAACCCAGGGCAAATGCAGGGTAAAGGGGCAGGGAGAGAAGCCGGAGGGATAGAGAAGACAAGAGACAGCTGAGTGAAAATTGCCTGCCCACCCCACGCCCAGTGACACTCCCACCCATCCCCAGACACCAAGGCTGCTCTGGTTGCCCCTGAAGGACAGTGCTCATGCTAACAGGAGTCATCCGTCTCACATCTGAGCCAGGGCCTCTATTCCCACTTCTCCCAGGGTTTGCTGGAGCTACACCTGCACAAAGCCCTGTGCCTTGCAAAGCTCACTCCTCTGCACAGGCTCAGAGGATGACTGTAGAGCAGAGCTGACTTTTCACCCCAGACTAACGTGAATCTGGGAGGGACTGGGTGCCATGGTTACGAGGAAGGACTAGAGCTCACACCAACAGCAGGTTGTCCTGGGTGGGCTGTTTCTTCTGGGGGGAGGGGTGCACCTAATGGTGGGGTGCTGTCTGAGGGTAGTACATGGAAAGACAGTCAGGTCACCAGTAAGGCGTTCCTGGAGAGCCTCCATGACACAACAACCCTCTGCTATAGATAACCCAGCTATTCCTGCAAACAGCCTGGCTCCAGGCTTAAGGAACATGTGTGTGTGTGTGTGCGCGCGTGTGTGTTTGTGTGTGCACGCTTATCAGTGTGTGTGTGTGTGTGTTTGCGTGTGCGCACGCACGCGCTTATCAGATCTTTCCCACTGGGGCCTAGCAGGTAGCAAGGGGCACTAGCCAGCAAGTGGCTCAGCACAGAGTAGGGATGCCATCAAAGACCAGGATGGCAACCAGAGCACCACAGTGTGGCAGAGAGCACAGACCAGCAGAGGCATTTCAAGGTTTCTTCCCAACCAGTATAGGAACTATCGAGGCCTGGACAGGGAGTCCTGTGCCTGTGGACCCCTAAGGCTCTCCATGCCAAGCACAGGGACCGGTGGTAGGCACTGAAGCCTGGGGAAGGAGGTTGTCTGGTCTCTAGTCATGGGGGAAAGCTGACAGCAACTGGATGGCATATGCCTTGGACAGGAGACCTCCCTCTCCCAACCCATGCAGTCTCTCACTGTGGATGCCAGCCTCGGGCATTCCCCTCAGGAACAGGCCTTCTGCCCCACTGGCCCGCTGCTTTCCCAGACAGCTGCACTTCCCAGTCACTAGAAAGCTCCTCAAGGCTTAGGTGTCCTAACCAATCACAGAAGCACCCAGGGTGGGGCCCCACCTCCTGTACACCAAGGCCTGCAGAACATTCTTTAGCAACAAGGAGCAGAGGTGTGAAAAGCAAGCTGTGGAAACTGCCTCTGATCCTGCTTCTCACAGGGAAACAACTTCCTGCTGTTTATTCCTTGAAGAATCTCACTCAGCGGACAGAACAGGACAGAGCAGACTCGGCACGGTGGTGTCTGGTCACTAGTCTCTGTCCCAACTTTCTTTTTTGTTCTTTTTTTTTCAAACTCACAGTAACCCTTCTGCCTCGGCCTAGCAAGTGCTGGGATTATAGGTATACACCCTTCTACCCCATCTGTGGGTCTCCACACTAGGACCTAAAAAGGCTGAACTTAAGTTTCCAGAAACAAACCAGGGGTCCCTCTCGGACCTGAAACCCCTATGCTCTGACCTCTTTAGCCCCTCTTTCAGAAGAGACAGGGTCAACCCTTATAAGATGCTGGGAGGTTCTGGAGCTGACCTCATGGGGCTGGGGTCCTGCTCTAGGAACCTGGCTCATACCTTGAGCGTCCAGCCTCTTGTCAGCGTAGACCTTGTAGGTGAAGGCATGCCGCAGGGCCAAGGCTGCGAAGAACATCTCAACACAGATGATGAAGTCCTGGTAGCCAGCAGCCACAGTACCCTCACCCACTGACACACGGGCTGAGTTGATCTTTGGGATGGCCCCACATTTCTCTAAGATGGCCAGTAGCATGCCTGGACAGGAAGAGGCATTGTCTGATCACACACTGGACCCCCTCCCTAGCCCTTCATGCAAAGCCACACGGAGAGCCACACACTGCAGGGTACGGTAGGGCTCGTTTGCTCCTGGAGGCAGGAATGACGACATAAAGACAAGGTCTCTGCAAACCCAATCCTCACAGCTATGTCAGTCAGAAAACTGCGACATCACTAACCGTACAGGGCTGCACTGAAGTTTCCTGGAAGCCTCAGCCCTCCCAAATGCCCAGTGGCCAAGGCATCTCTGAGCTCCAGGGCAGGACATAAAGGACAGCACTCTGGCCTGGGACTCAGTTGTGAAGACATGAGCAGGAGTGGGAGATGGACCCGGGGCTGTGATCACCAGGCCGAGAGGAGACTCACCTTGCCAGAAGGAGAGGAAGATGACGGACTTGACCATGAAGAACTTGAGGACAGGGCTGTAGGGACTCAGCAGCTCCCGGGTGGCGAAGTAGAAGAGGAAGAGGGCGTAAAGGGCCAGGCTGACTGAGATGTTGTAGATGATAGTCACATAGAGGTACCCACTGGTGACACTGTGGAACAGGCATGCCGTGGCTGGGACCGACCCTGAGAAGGCAGATTGCTCCCTCCTCTGCCCTGCCTACAACCTATTTCCATGGGTCATGGCTGTGCTCTCCAGCAAGGAAGGCACAATGACCACTGGAGGTGGGGGGTGGGATGGGGGGACACACTGGGAGTGTGCTACAGAGATGTGTCTGTAGGCAGGCAGTCTTCCACTCCTGCTTCACTCACTCAGATGGTGACCCTGCTTTGAACCCATTCCTGATGGAGGGCACTAGAGGAAAACCAGGGCTATGCTGCAGGCCATAGGTCACAGTGGGTACCCCTAAGCTTGTTCTGCTCTCCTGACCTCAGTGGGCTGTAGTACACATTCTAGGCAGTAAGAAGAACTCACAGTATGGGTCCAGGTATAAGGCTGCCTTCACTAACCCACAAATGAAAAGGTGTGGCCAGTTCACACAGTAGAGTCTACTGTGTGACTCTACTAGGGCTAAAAACTGCCTCCCAGGCTTCACTTTTAGAACCTGTCTTAGAGTAGCCACCACCCTCTGAGACTCACCCACGGTTACTACTATGCATCCTGAATATTAATATGGATGTGACTCGCTAAGACCAAGTGCAAGATGGCCACTGCCAGGCTCAGGCTGAGAGTCAGGGAGGTCTCAGTCCCATGCAATTTAGGAAAAAAAAAAAAAAAAAAAAAAAAAAAAAAAAAAAAAAA